>NC_039364.1:185448312-185454992 GCF_003573695.1 Papaver somniferum | reverse complement strand
CAAATCCTAGCCTTGGCCACGCTTCCAATCCCTAACTTTGGCCACGACGCCAAATCCTAGCCTTGGCCATGCTGCCAATCCCTAACTTTGGCCACGACGCAAAATCGTAGCCTTGGTCACGCCGCAAAATCCTAGCTTTGGCCACGGCGCAAAATCCTAGCCTTGGCCACGCCGCCAAGCCCTAATTTTGGCCACAGCGCCAAATCCTAGCCTTGGCCACGCCGCCAAGCCCTAATTTTGGCCACAACGCCAAATCCTAGCCTTGGCCACACCGCCAAGCCCTAACTTTGGCCACGACGCCAAATCCTAGCCTCGGCCACGCCGCCAAGCCCTAACTTTGGCCACGACCCCAAATCCTAGCCTTGGCCACGCCGCCAAGCCCTAATTTTGGCCACGGAGTCAAATCCTAGCTTTGGCCATGCCACAGGCGTGGCCATGCCACAACGTCACAGGCGCGGCTATGCCATTATGCCATTAACAGGTGCCAACAGAATGTGGCCATAATATACGGCCACCCTCTCTTTTGAATTACAATCTCAGTCATCCAAGTTCGCCACCGAACTGACAGACTTGTGTCAAGTTTCAGGTGACCAGCTGCCTAAACCTAGTGGCCATGGCTACGCAGGCGCCACTTGCACCACCGTGCCACTGGCATGCACGAGCCATACAAGCCATGCCACATTGCCACTGGTGTATACCAAAACGCCACCGCGCCATTATCAGGCGCCAACAAAAGGTAGCCATAATCAACGACTACCCTCCTTCATGAGATGCGATCTCAACCATCGAAGTTCGCCACCGAACTGACAAACCTGTGGAAAGTTTTAGGCGACTAGACAAAATGATCTTAATGGCATTACGTGTTATTTTCCTGCGGCAAGTCCCTTGACTTTGACTTGCCACACGTAGCAAAGTGCTACATGTTTTCCACGAAAACACTCGAGATATCAAACATGCCACAAACTGGGGGATGCTCATCAGGGTATTGGTCGGGCGGTTTACAGTGTGCGGCGTGCAATGCGCCCGTTACAAGAAAGTGTCATGAAGCGGGACAATTGGTGGTGGTGAAAAGTAACGGTGTAAACGAATTCACTTCCTTCATCATGGAAGCATAATGTCTGATGGTTACACGAATTCACTTCCTTCATCATGGAAGCATAATGACCGACGGTTACACGTTGCTCTATTCTTCCACCACTCAATCTTTTCCACTTCCTACGAGACCAGGGTACATTTCAATATGACTTGTATAAATAGGCTTCACCTATTTTCACCAAAAGACAAGTTTTGGTCGGCAACAACACAGTATCTAGAAATCACCTTGTAGCTTTCCATTCGGCTAGCCAGTTCTACTTTCAGATCCGAGTCTATAAACAACTACACTTTCAGAATCAACTATTCTGGTCTCAACACTCTCTTCGCTTCCCTCCCTAAGACCAACCCTTCTCCTTCACTTTTGTGACCGAAGCAAGCCTGGAACGGCCATTTCTTGGTTTAGGCTAGGATTGTACAGATTGATCTCTTGAATCAAAAGTACTCCCGTGCAGTGCACTGTTTAGGGTTTAGATTCGTTTCTCACCAACACACCCAAAATTACCAAAATCAGCAGAAACAGTTTTCACCCACAAACAATTGGCGACCACATTTCCAAATTTCCAATTTTATTTTTTCAATCCCGATCTCAAGATGGTAGAACTCTGGTCCGGATCAACAACAAACCTTGAAAACACTAGCGCTGAGATTACTCTTGGTATTAACGTTTCTTCCAGTGGCATTAATACACCACCTGTCAACACCAGCGGTGCGGAAAACGTTCCTTCAGGTGTTACACCTCCAGTCACCAGGGCCAGAGCCGCTGCCGCCACCCCCAATGTTTCTTCAAGTGTGACACCTCCAACAGTCACCAGAGCCGCTGCTACTCCACCATCAGGACGAGAGACTGGGGGATCCAGAGGAGGCCGATCCCTTATTATCATTGCTGATTTGATGGAAATACAAGAAGTTTTTGCTAAGGCTCAGACAGACATGGCCACAACTCAAAAGGAGCGAAACAATGAACATCCGAATGATTAGTCAAGGGATTCAGAATTCGGGCGTTAGATTATCATAAACCAAATGTGACCGAACATCAAATGGTGGAGTTATGCATTCATGCTTTGGGGGGACTCTGTTCACATAACCATGTAATCTATGACAGAGCATGTGTGTGAGACTTTTTATTTCTCCAAGGTGCAGCGCCGAGATATATTTTCAAGCTCTCAGCCGTGTTGCGTTGGCGCTTCGAACTTTGCTCCAGGAGCCGCTTCTACTTTTCGCTCCAGAAGCCGCTCTGATTCAACGTTCTCTCCAAAAGCCGCTCCGCTTCAACGTTTCGCTCCAGGAGCCGCTTCAACGTTCTCCCCAGAAGCCGCTCCGCTTCAACGTTTCGTTCCAGGATCTGCTTCAACATCTCACCTCCAGAAGCCGCTCCTCTTCAACGTTTCGCTCCAGAAGCCGCTTCAACGTTTCGCTCTAGGAGCCGCTTCAACGTTCTCTCCAGAAGCCGCTCCGCTTCAACTTTTCGATTCAGAGCCGCTTCTACTTTTCGCTCCAGAAGCCGCTCCCCTTCAACGTTTCGCTCCAGGAGTCGCTTCAATGTTCTCTCTAGAAGCCGCCCCGCTTCAACGTTTCGCTCCAGGAGCCGCTTCCACGTCTCACCTCCAGAAGCCGCTCCTCTTCAACGTTTCGCTACAGAAGCCGCTTCGACGTTTCTCTCCAAGAGCCGCTCCGCTTCAACGTTTCTCTCCGAGAGCCGCTCCGCTTCAACGTTTTCTCCAGAAGTCGACACTCCTCCATGTCAAGGATCGTGATCACAGCCAGCCAAGGTTCGTAACCACTTTTTGATCCATCCCGCCAAACCTCATGGTCGTGGGAAGTTTACTCGCTTACGTATCCAGCCAATCCCTTTTCTTTCATGGACGCCCATGCAATTTCATCCAACCTATTTGGTTCCCACGACGATGTAGTCTCTTACGATCACATATGCTGCCAAGAACTGTTGTTGCTCATTTGTCAGAGCTTTACCATAGCAACAACCACTACAAAGGTAATCCATACTTCTCCATGTTTTAGTTTCACGTGGAAGAAGTAATAGAGTCCCCTGTACGGATGTTAGATGATGTCTTTATCATGGTCAACTCACTGACCATACAAGATAGAAACATGTAAACCATACTTGGGGACTGAGGCTCTACACGAGATCCCTTCACTGTCAAAGCTCAGAAGCCATGGACAACCCAAAATCATAACCATGACAAGGTCATCCACCCTTCAAAGGCGTAACGTAAGCATATCATCACCTCTCTATATAGAAGGCGCCTGCAACACTTTACGAGGTGTGGCGGATCCCAAGCCTACTCAGAGAAAACAACTTCGGTAACCAAAGATAAGTGCGACTGGGGACTGCTCATCACGGTCCATCCCCGACAACAATCAAGCATTCATGAGATAACTCCAAAGACGCGGCTGAAACATTTTTCTTGAATAGACAGAGGGAGCACGATTAGCGACATAACTCCCTCACTTCTACCTCTTTGTTATCCAGAATGTTTTGTCCATGTGATATTCCAAGCATCCCAGTATCATATCCAGGAGAGTATGATAAGATTGTATAAAATCCCATAGGCGTGGATTCAAGGAGATGCAATTAAAGTAGGCTACACTTGGGGACTGAAGCCTCCTTCATGTTTAGAAGCTTAAACACCGTCACCACCTTACCAATGAATGCAGCAGAAGCATATCTTCCACGAGAAAATAGGTTCAAAATAATTACACATGGGGACTACCAGAATGGGATGCCTTCACTGCTCTCAACCAGGTTACTTCCGATTTCAACATCATCACTGTCGAAGTTTTACGAGCCGCAAGAGTTTCTCAACATGAAGCCGCACACGCGCATCAAAGACCCCAAAGTACGCCACAGAGATACATTCACATATCCGGCCACGCAATCGGATCTGACAGAAGTACAACTGGGGACTGCTCACCGCATCCCGTTCCATGAAATAGTCCAAGATTCAGAAGATGGTTCAAAGGATGTCGCTTGGAACGAAGTCCTTAAAGACTTGATAGCAGCACATCGGCAACGGAACGCTCTCAGCTCGTCTACTTCACCCATGGCTCCAGAAGATTTCGACCATGCAAGCGTCCACATCATATCATCATCGCAATTAGAAATTCCAGGCACCAAATAACCTAAAATCAAGGGTGGACCAACAACGCAACCACAATCTCCAAGATTAGCCCTGACATGATCATTGCCGATCATATATCTCATCCATTTATCCCAATATCGCAATGGAGTTTGGTAAATTTTGAAATCCACTGGAGAGGTTAGATACTCATTCTTCTGGAATCAGAGCCTTATTACACATTCTGGATAAGATCGATGGTACTGTTGGGTGGATACATGCGAGAGCACCTACCTTGAGTTCTCATGGCTTGGCTTGCCGTTGATTATAAATATTGGAGGTTGCTTTGTTGCCATTAATGCTCGTTCTACTACCGCTAACAAATGATGAAGAGGAGCCAGACGCTGCAGATGAAAGCACGGAGCCGGACGAACAACAAAAACAGAAGAGGGTCGATACCCCTTTTCATACGAACGCAGTTTCTAGAGTTTGAACAGAATAAGGATTCCTTATTGCTCCATGAATGGGAATAGATGACTAGGCGCACCACACTCATCCTCCATAGCCGAACAAGCAGTGTGCCAATATCTCCGCTCCATGACCGAACTAGCAGCGCGCCAGCACGAGGAACACCAGTATCTCAATCTACGAATGCTCCAAGGATCCAGCACTCCGTGGTCAAGCCAACTCTCCATGGCTCCAGCATTCCGTGGTCAAGCCAACTCTCCATGGCTCCAGCACTTCGTGGTTAAGCCAACTCTCCATGACTCCAGCACTATATGGTTAAGTTAGCGCTAACGCTCCAGCATTCCGTGATCCAGCCATCAAGCCTTCCAAGTGCCATTTCCACCGCTCCATGGACCTAGCCAACAGCGCTACTCCGCGGATCTAGCCAGCAGTACCATTCCATGGATGTAGCCAAGCAAGCAACGCCGGCCATCATTCAAATCCAACATCGCCATCTACCTTTCCTAGCCAACCATCGCCCGTTCCGCGGACCAAGTTGCAATGTCACCTCTGCCGATCAATAGACAAAGCTGCAGCGCTGATGCCAATACCCCATGGCCAAGCCGAATTTATGCAAAACCGCCAATACAAGGATCACAGATTCCTTACGCCTTCCACCAAAGGTTAGTCGAATTTCCCTAGAGATCTCTTCACGTCTTGACCTTTCGATTTTACTCTTGTCTGTCACCATCTCATGCTTACCCCGCAACAATGCCATTGTTACATGCTAAGTAGGGGACTTAATGTTGACGATGGTTTTTAGCTTAGGGTTAAAATTGTAAAACCTTGCATCTGATGTGACCTCACTCTGTAAGGAAACGGATCCATGAGTGTTAACCTCTCCACTGGCATATTTATTGATCCAGTCAATATATTTACACGAAATTTATCCAGACTGGCGCATGTAGCAACCATCTCAGATGTTCTGTAAATTTCGGCGTCTTGCCTATATTCGCAAGATATAAGTTTCTTTGAATGCTTTCTATGCTATGTTCCCCGGCTGAACCCTTAATGTTGATATCGCATGACAATTTGTGTTCACTCGCAAGAGAGTAGCACGAATTTCCAAATATCAAGGATAAGGTCTTTGCATGAGGTATTCAATCAGAAAGCATGATGCTCTCTGGCAATGAACTTAAAGAACTCTGTTTCAACACATAAAATTAAATCAATTACTTTTGCGCCTTGCGCAGTATACCAGACCTTGCTTGTCGAAAGTAAGCCTATGAAAACTAGGAAATTAATCCACCATGGATTAGTAGGTGCAAAACCTTGCCCAGAATAAAAAAACAGGGAGCCGCAGCAGCAAAGGGAGGCGTGGACATGCCTTAGGCCAGCTGGCGCCACTTGCCATTGGCCACGCCCCATCCTAAACCGGCCCTATTTCCCTCGACCAATCAGGTCGCTTTAAACTTGCCACACGCACATAAGTTGTGGATGGGCCCATACTTTCCGCCCCCATTTCTCATCGATCAATCAGGTCGCTCTGAAGCCGCCACACTCACACCAGAAGTGTAGCCACTCCCATGCTTGGTCGGCCCCCCGACCAATCAGGCCACTTTAAAATGCGCCACAAGCACTAGAGATGTGGTCGCGCCTTATGTTTGGCCGGACCCTTTTCTTGCCAATCAGGTAGCTCTAAACTCGCCACCATACATTAAAGGCCAAGCGCGCCCTGCCGCGCCACCATACTAACTGGCAAGTCAAACGCGCGCTGCCACAACAACATATTAATCGGCATGCCAACATGTCACTCTTCCGCAGTAACATGCCATGAGACACTTTAGCCTTGGTCATGCCGCCAAGCCCTAACTTTATCCACGGCGCCAAATCCTAACCTTGGCCACGCCACCAAGCCCTAACTTTGGCCACGACGCCAAATCCTAGCCTGGGCCACGCCGCCAAGCCCTAACTTTGGCAACGACGCTAAATCCTAGCTTTGGCCACGCCGCCAAGCCCTAAATTTGGCCACGACACCAAATCCTAGCCTTGGCCACGCCGACA
>NC_039364.1:185278068-185448132 GCF_003573695.1 Papaver somniferum | reverse complement strand
CCTCCAAGTCCTAACTTTGGCCACAACACCAAATCCTATCCTTGGCTACGCCGCCAAGCCCTAACTTTGTCCACGACGCCAAATCCTAACCTTGGCCACGCCGTAAGCCTTAACATTGGCCACGATGCCAAATCCTAGCCTTGGCCACGCCGCCAAGACCTAAATTTGGCCACGGCGCAAAATCCTAGCCTTGGCCGCGCCGCTAAGCCCTAATTTTGGCCACGGCGCCAAATCCTAGCCTTCGCCACGCCGCCAAGCCCTAATTTTGGCCACGGCGCCAAATCCTAGCCTTGGCCACCCCGCCAAGCCCTAACTTTGGCCACGACGCCAATCCCTAACTTTGGCCACGACCCCAAATCCTAGCCTTGGCCACGCCGCCAAGCCCTAATTTTGGCCACGGAGCCAAATCCTAGCTTTGGACACGCCACAACGCCACAGGCGTGGCCATGCCACAATGTCACAGGCGCGGTTATGCCATTATGACATTAACAGGTGCCAACAGAATGTGGCCATAATCAACGGCCACCCTCTCTCCTGAATTACAATCTCATCCATCCAAGTTCGCCGCTAAACTGACAGACTTGTGGCAAGTTTCAGGCGACCAGCTGCCTAAACCTAGTGGCCATGGCTACGCCTGGCGCCACTTCCACCACCGTGCCACTGGCATGCACGAGCCATGCCAGCCATGCCATGTTGCCACTGGCGTACACCAAAATGCCACCGCGCCATTATCAGGCGCCAACACAAGGTATCCATAATCATCGGCTACCCTCCTTCATGAGATGCGGTCTCAGCCATCGAATTTCGCCACCGAACTGACAAACCTGTGGCAATTTTTAGGCGACTAGCCAAAACCAGCCTAATAGCATTACATGTTATTTTCCCGCGGTAAGTCCCTTGAATTTGACTTGCCACACGTAGCAAAGTGCTACATGTTTTCCACGAAAACACTCGAGACATCAAACATGTCACAAACTGGGGGATTCTCATCAGGGTATTGGTATGGCGGTTTACAGCGTGCGGCGTGCAATGCGCCCATTACAAGAAAGTGTCATGAAGCGGGACAATTAGTGGTGGTGAAAAGTAACGGTGTAAACGAATTCACTTCCTTCACCATAGAAGAATAATGTCTGACGGTTACACGAATTCACTTCTTTCATCATGGATGCATAATGACTGACGGTTACACGTTACTCTATTCTTCCACCACTCAATCGTTTCCACTTCCTACCAGACCAGGGTACGTTTCAATATGATTTGTATAAATGGGCTTCACCTATTTTCACAAAAAGACAAGTTTTGGTCGGCAACAACACAGTATCTAGAAATCACCTGGTAGCTTTCCATTCAGCTAGCCAGTTCTACTTTCAGATACGAGTCATAAACAACCACACCTTCAGAATCAACTATTATGGTCTCAACACTCTCTTCGCTTCCCTCCCTAAGACCAACCCTTCTCTTTCACTTTTGTGACCGAAGCAAGCCTGGAACGTCCATTTCTTGGTTTAGGCCAGGATTGTACAGATTGATCTATCGAATCAAAATTACTCCCGTGCACTGCATTGTTTAGGGTTTAGATTCGTTTCTCATCCACACACCCGAAATTACTAAAATCAGCAGAAACAGTTTTCACCCACAAACACACCCATTCCCACTTTCAGTTTCAGAGACATATCAGAGTTGCGCAGCGAAAGCTTCAAGGGTTGATTTCGTTAGTTGGTTAACTTCTGCTATATTTATTATATTATGTATTTTATTTGTAAACCAAATGGCTATTGTATAAGTATCATTTGAGAGGAGTTACATATAATATATATATATATATATATATATATATATATATATTCCAGAGCGCGGCTAGTTTCTGGATTAAGTTTGGTAGCAGATTTCTTAATTGAATGTTTAAGTAAATGTTTTAGATCCTTAGTGCCTCTTTATTCGTTAATCTCTTGGATTAGTCAGCTGCTAGCTTTGGAGACGCTACAGAAGGTGTCGCTCATTTCCTTGATTTTCTTGACCGTGGATACTCCATGATCATGAGTTAGAACACTTACTTTACGATCAACAACACGAGCAAGTTTTCTAGCTTTAACACAGTCCACGATGAGTTTCTTACGATTCCTTATCAACATCTGTTGATTAGCAACGATTTTGGCCTGACCATCCAAGAGATGATTTATTTGCAGTTGATGATTTGCAAACTCTGTTAGAGCACTGATCGGTCGAACTCGCAAGCCTTTCTATCTCAAGATTGTTTTTCAAGTTTAGTTGCCAAAATTATAAGTCTTGATTTCTAGTCTACTTATAGCTAAGTCTCAGAATAGGACAGTAAGTGTAGTTGAGATCTAGACTCCACGACATTCATCATGCAAAGACGAAGAACTACTCAAGGAACTGGTGGATCTTCATCGACAAAAATTTATGTGGAGACTTGAACTTATCTATCACTCAAAAGTCTATCTATTCTATCTCCTATCTTGAGACAAAAGTCGTATTTCTATATAGACTTCGGTTATACACATTTGCCATTTCGAGCCGAGTTTATCTCGCCTATCTATTTCTCGAAATATGTGTTGTAAGCTTTCGCTTTGTCCAAGTTCGTCTTTACTCGTGACGAAAGTCATGTTGATTGTTTCAATCTCTTGGAAATCGCTTTAATGAAAAATAGTGCGTGAATAACCACTATATAACATCCTCTAAGAATGTTTCAATGATTGAAATGAGAGTTTAGAATATATAACCTTGAATGAATATAAACATTGTATGTGAACTCATACTTGTGTAAGTCCAAAATCCTTGAACCAAAGTATGCGTACTTTACTAGTTTAGGATGTCCGGAGCTAAGTCCGCGTACCCGTACTGCCGGAAGTTCACGTCCCGTGAATTTATGCTGGAGTTTGTGAACTAAAAACAAGCTCAATCCGGCATGCGTACTTAAGTATGCGTACCGGTATGCGTACTTAAGTGGGTTATTTTTTAAAAACGGTTTATTCGTGAACTAAGACATATATAAATTAAAGAATCCAATCTTTGCAAACCGTGGCTATAATGTTCATGAATCGATTCGAGTGAATCAAAATTGTTTTTGCTTCGATTGTGTCTTATATACTTCTATGAGATCTAAGAAATTGAAAAACTCTCTAACTAGTTCTTTTGAGTCATTTGAACTAGTTATGGTGAAGATGAATAAGGTTGATATGAAAGTGCTCATATGGCTAACCATTGGTTAACTATTGTTGAACCAACTAGGTGTACACGTTTAGGTACGGTTACTCAAACCAAAATGAAGTTACATTTCATTTGTGTATAACAATCTAAGTTCGATCTAACGGTTGAAATATATTAGCTTGAATCTAATCAGGTTTTCATCTAACGGTGAATATTGAATGCTTTGTTACCAAGGTAACTTAGATTGCAAACCCTGATTTGGAGACTATATAAAGGAGAACTCTAGAAACTGGGAAACTTAATCCCCACACTTCGTGTGTGATACTAGTTTTATAAGTTAGAGTCGATTCTCCTTTAACCTTAGGTTTCTATCGACACCATGTAGGTTAACGACTTGAAGACTTCATTGGGATTGTGAAGCCAGACCCAACTATTTTCTCTGTAGTTGCGTGATCTGAGCTTGCTGTTTTTATCGTGATTGAGTGAAATCGTAAGATTGGCTTGAGATTTATATCTCCGATAGGCAAGACAAAAAAGTAGTCACAAACACCTTCTTTGTGATTCCAAAATATCTTGTTTCGCTAGTCGATTAAGATTATTGTGAGGTGATTGATATTTCTAGGCTGTTCTTCAGGAATATAAGTCTGGTATATCAATTGGTTCCTGTTCACCTTGATTTATCAAAATACGGAACAAAACTCATAGGTATTTCTGTGGGAGACAAATTTATCTATTCATGTGGACTTTTTGTGTGATAAAGATTTGTTTATTAAAGTCTCCGACTTTGGGTCGTAACAATTCTTAGTTGTGGGTGAGATCAATTAAGGGAATCAAGTGCGTAGTATCCTGCTGGGATCAGAGATGTAAAGAGTGCAACTGTACCTTGGATCAGTGTGAGATTAATTGGGGTTCAACTACAGTCCAGGACGAAGTTAGTTTGTAGTAGGCTGGTGTCTGTAGCGACTTAACACAGTGTGCGTTCAATTTGGACTAGGTCCCGGGGTTTTTCTGCATTTGTGGTTCCCTCGTTAACAAAACTTCTGGTGTTTGTGTTATTTGTTTTCCGCATTATATTTTGTTATATAATTGAAATATCACAGGTTGTGCGTTGTATCGATCAATTGGTAAATCCAACCTTTGGTTGTTGATTGAAATTGATTGATCCTTGAACATTGGTCTTTGGTACCATTCAAGTTATTTCTCTTGTATTCAATCAGACTCGCAGATTTCTATTTGTTTGAGTTGGGATTGAATCGAAAAATTGAGATATAACTCTTTGATATACTTTTTTATTAAGATTGAGTCTGACTCTCTAGTTGAGCCTCTTAAAAGTATATTGGAGTTAGTCCATACAGATTGCTAAGAGAAATATTGGGTGAGGTTGTTAGACCCCCACTTTTTCAATTGGTATCAGAGAAAACACGTTTAAAGACCTTATAAGTCTGTGTTTGTAGTGATCTGACTCTATGGACAGAAATTCTATTTCCATAAACGTCCCACCAGTCTTCGATGGCTCAAACTACTTGTGGTGGAAAATCGCTATGCGTGCTTTTCTTCAAGCTCGTGATTTTCAAACCTGGGTACGTGTTGTTAATGGATATACTCCTCCGGTTGATACAGAAGGCGATGTGTCTATACCCAAGGATATTGGTAGATATAGTCCAGAAGAAATCCTTGCTCCAAAGAAAAATTTTGACGGCTTAAATGCTACCATACATGCCATTACCCCAGATCTTCAGCATCATGTGACTACGTGCACAAAGTCTAAAGAAGCCTGAGATATCTTAGAAACTGTATTTGAAGAGAAAACCTGTGAAAAGGAAGTTAGGCTTCAAACCCTAAATTCTGAATGGAAAAACCTTCGTACGGCAGATGAAGAATTAATCATTTGATGAGTTTAATCACAAAGTGTCTGAAATTGTTAATGCATTCTTTGCATTGGGTAAGACTATTACTGAAAAGGACATTGTGATGAAGATTCTCAGATCTCTGCCATCCAGATACGATTCCAAGAAGCATGCCATCGTTGAAGGAAATAACCTTGATACACTTTCCAGGAATACTCTGGCTGGAAAGCTTGGAATTTTCGACCTTGAAATTTGTCAAAGAGAAAAACGTCACATTTTAAGCAACCATGTTGCTACATATGATAAAAGGTCTCGACGTCCTAAATTGATTGATACAAGGGATGAGAATTGCTTTAATTCAACTTTGTCACTGTTTATACAACAACTTAAGAAAACTCTTAGACAAAGAAAATAAAGTCTCAAAAGAAAGCCCAAAAGAGGATAAAAAAGTTCAAAAAATCTATGATAATAAAACTTGTTCCAATTGCTATAGAAGTATCCATAACTCTTCCAAAAGTTCTGATGAGGAGCTAAGTGAGTTAACTAAAGCATGGATGGCTACTCTTGACTATTGTCCTGAGGATGATATATGTGAAAGTACTCTTAATCTCCTTGCTGATAATCACACTTGTCCTCCGAATAGTCCTGATTATTCCACGATGAACAATCTTACTTCTCCAGAAGTGTTTCAACTGGAAAAGGAAACCTTCATTAAAAAGATTGAAGATCTGGAATGTCAACTGTTTGATTTAAGACAAGAGGTTGCTTTCAATCGCAGTTGCGATCTTGATAAGAAACATTGAACTGCTTCGATTAATTCTTTCAAGCATTATCGGGCAATTGGTCCTGATTATATATCAGTCTCAAAACAACCTAAAGAGGATGATACAGAAATCTACAAGGACTTACCAAACTGTTTGGTCTCCCTGTGTAAAAATCAAGATCATCATGAAATTGTAAGCACTAAAGGTCAAGAATATTTCCCCTCTGTTAAACCTTGTTTTCAGAAGACAAAAAGGAAATATATTTTGAAATTCTATTTCCTTTCAAAAGAGATTTGCAAAGCCATTCATAGGTTGCGAAAATCAACAAACAAAGTTTTCGAAACAGTGCTAAAAGGAGGAAAGAATGATGTGAATAACTCTTCTTTCTTGAAGACAAAACTGAAACAAGGGATAACAAATACTTCATCCCCTCGTAAGAAATCACCCAGTCCTGCTGAGGATTGGAGGAATTACATTTTGTAATTCTTTTTAAGATAATTATTGTTTCTCTCTCTTGGGAAATAATCATAATCTTCAAGAGGGTTGTGATGAATTTTCTATGTTGATTCTCTAAGTTTAATTATGTTTCTTGTTGGTGCTCTTCAGTTTTAGTCAAGAACCGTTTGAGTACGTGAACGATTTTTCATGTAAAGACTTTTTCTTGAGGATAACCAAAGTCTGTTAGGGCTTGGGTCAAAGGTATTTTTGGAAATTTTATCCCATATCTTCACTCCTTCTTAAGATGAAGATTTCTCCTTGATGTATGTTGCGAATATAATTTCGGTAAGTAAGAATTCGTTGCTCGGACTTGAATAGATTTTAAAACGAAAATATATGTACAAATTTGTCACAAGATGTTCGAGAGGTATTGGGACTAAGGACTTGGCCAATTCTTCATGCATGTGGTATATTTTATTTATTCTTAACAATTACTGCTCAAAACATAAATATATGGACTCTTATTTTGCCAAAATAGATTCTCAGAATATTAGTTATAAATCGTAAGCATGGGACATCAAACATTTAAGCAAGCATGCCGCATCAAATAAAATGATAACTAATTAATTAAAATCATTTTTCAATTTTTAATCAGTGCAAAAGTCATAAAAAGAATAAATTAAATTTACCACAATGACGAAAATAGACTCCCTCCGTCGTCCCAATGTTGGGTTTAGCTCCTCATATTAATCATAATCTCAAAATGTTTTATTATTGCTCCAAAGTTGATTACAATTGAGTAAACAATGCAACAGAGAAATCGCAACAGAAGTTTCTGTTCGAAGACGATGTTGCTCCATTACAAAGATAGAATTGGTGACGGAAACTTAAATGTTGTGGTGTACTTCTCTGTTGCAAAATAGGATGAAGAAACTGTTGCTATGACAATATTGGTTGCAAAACAGGATGAAGAAACTGTTGCGATGAAGATAAAGGTTGCAGAGCAGTTGAAGAAACTATTGCAAATGAATGAAGGAACCGTGGACGATTCCTTGTTCTTCACGGGCAGCAGCAGCAGCAGCAGCAACAGAGTTCTGAAAACTCTGATTTCTGCTCCTCTGGCCCTCCTTTCGACTCCCAACTCTCGACAGCCTCTCTACTAAACCCAAGGGGTCCTTTTATACCCAACAACCTTCAAAATATCCTTGATTTAATCCCGAATATCTTCCAATATTCTTCACAGCCATATTTGATGTTTCTTTCCCTGTGGACTCTGTTCACGCATTAATGGCAGATATTTCGTTTTTTCAATCTTCTAGGATTCGATATAGGTACC
Source organism: Papaver somniferum (assembly GCF_003573695.1). NCBI lineage: Eukaryota > Viridiplantae > Streptophyta > Magnoliopsida > Ranunculales > Papaveraceae > Papaver > Papaver somniferum. The sequence continues at coordinate 185,440,579 of NC_039364.1, read as the reverse complement.
ATATATTCCCTCTTTACTCGAGTATCTTCCACAAACCCAACAGAGAACTCGATATTCTCTCTCTGTTTCCAAAAATATTGCTATCCCCTGTTTGGACTTTGATCTTCTCTCCCGGTCATTTCATCCCAACTTGATCGCTAAAATCATTTGCATTCGGCCTGTTTAGCCTTAACAGGCTTAACCCAATAATTTCCAGCGATTGAATCTCGCTAGAATTCCTCCAACAATCCGACCAAACTTCAACAGCGTCTGCATGTTTTCTTCCCGCCAAATTCATTTTTTTTGAATCGTGAATATGGTGTCCCCTTAGCAAACAGTGGTGTTCCCTTAGCAATTTGGGTGGAAATAGTAATTTTTGGGGCTGAAACAGTAATTTTTCTGGGGTTCCTCCGGGACATTTCTGGGGTTCTTCTGGTGCATTTCTGGGGTGCCTACGATACATTTCTTCGGGGTGTAAAACACTGTTTTTTGAGCCCATTTCGCCGCAAGGGCTTATTTATCTAAAAATTCCTACAAAGACATAAAAGAACACAATAAATACAAAATTGAGCACTAACAATACATACAATAGAGACATATTAGACACATAAATGCGTCTATCAACACCCCCAAACTTATTATTTGCTAGTCCTCGAGCAAAATTTATTCTTGAAAAGTGACCGAGTTAATCTCGGGTGGGTTTATCAGAGGTGTACCCACAAAAAACCAATACTCCAGACCCTAGCTATCTACGCAGAACCTTGGAAAGCACTAAAGAACCTCCTTGGTTGGCATACAATTATTGACTCTAAGAGGAAGAACCCTGATGCGAAATTCCAATTGCTGTATACGAGTTTGCACTCAAGCATACTAAAATTCATATAAGTGACAGAGATCTACTAAGATAGTTTCACGATGGACATCATACTCGGAGTCAGACTAATCACATGAAAAGATTAAGAAGATGGAAAAATAAAAATGTAGATGGTTGAAAAGCGAACGGTGTTTCCCATATCTGTCTGAAGGCCTCTGCCAAGATGAACCTAACCTAAATGACTGAGATACCGGTCTGACTAATATTAACACACTGGCATATACAAGGGAACCAGTGGTCAATAACTTAAATCTAGATCAACAAACTGGCAAATACAAGGGAACCAGAAGTTGACTACACATAACAATAACCATTTTTTTTTTTAACTTAACGACATGAGTAGATATTTTGGATCCAAGCGCATGCTTCTTGTCAGCAGATTACACGATAGTTCCCACGGGTCCTGCATTCCACGCTTGCTTAGGCGACGGAAACAGGGAAAACACACGCATATTGCTATCCAAGTGTTAACACTTATTCCGATTGGTCTAACTGGTCTAGTCTAATTTTTTTTTTTTTTTTTGGAAAAGGTAACTCAGTCACTCTATTTCACCCTAGCAAAGGTAACAACTTGAATCGTGTGCCCCACCAAATCACTTGAAACAAAAAACGTGTATGAAGATAATCTTGTAAGATGGTTGAGGCACAAATGTCAAGTCCTACAGGAGGGTACTTACTAAGAGTTAAAACACACGGAGAATGATAATCACCCCCAAACTTAGAGTTTTCTGTGTCTCTAGAAATATTAGTCACAACTTCCCTAATTTCTAGGTCATCAGATTCCTGGAAATGGTCAATAGATTCTTCTAAGTTGGGTTCATCCTCACTCATTTCTACGAGTTTATCATCTTCTAAGACTAGTGTTTCTAAATCGCTAGATTCTAAAACAGTATTCTTAGGGTAAACTCTTTCCTCTAAACCATCATCACAATCATATAAAGGATTATCATCGAAAGGCTCATAAACTAAGGTTTTAATCATAGTTACCTCCTCCGATTCACTAATAGGCACATCAAATAATGGATTATCCAACATACTGCAGGCTAAAGGATCTTGAACTACATCGTCTAAAACGGTGGTATCTCTAGTTAAATCCTCGTCCTTTTGAATAGGTGAATAATTATTAAAATTATTTGGATTTTTATTAGAAACAACACTATCATTATAAAGCTCAATCGGAGTAACAAATTCCTGATCACTATGCCTACATATTTCATGTTCTTCATCAATACTATCCTCATGATAATCATCACTATAATAACATGAAAAAGATCGAACCTTATCAAAACAAGTAGTGTTACCAATTCTAACCTCTTCCTCTAAATTAGGCAAACAACTATCCTCATTTTCAAGGGTACTATTGGAAACACTATATTGGAAATTAAGACTATCTTGAGCAGTTCTGTTCTGGGCCTCTAATAAAAGCTTTTGAATCGACTTACATGGCTTCCTTATGGTATTGTGTATAAAAGGTTCACTCATGGGTGCATTTTGTTTATTCATTTCTAACACAAACCTATTTGTATTCTCAGTTAATTGTTTTAGAGACTCTTCTAGAGGAAGAACAGGTTCAGAAGGATCATAATAGGGACTAGTTTTCAATAGTTTGATTGTCTCCTCTAGAGACGAAGAACTAGTACTATAATCTTCTTGCTCGTAAGACTGATGCATGTGTGGATAGTAATTGGGCTCACCAGGGTATGACCCATATCCTTCCAAAGGATGGCCTTCCCAACCACTATTCCCAACATGGTCATAAAAAGGATGATGTCCATATTCAAATTCAGGTCGATATTCATTGTATTGGCTTCTATCATACCATCTCGACATTCTTAATTGCAAGGGAATTCTACACAACCACAAACAAGGCCGACTCGACTCCACCAAAACAAACCTAAAGATTTCTAGCAAACAAAAAGCATGATGGCTCCACTTAGATTGTTTCTAGACCAGCTTTTATCTTTCGAAAGGGAATTCGTTGCAATTAGAGCAAACCCCTCTGGAATCAATCCGAGTCAAAGTAAGTTGAATTGAGGCGAGGGAAGCTCAGTGGAGCTTTGATACCCAAGGCCTCACCGCTATCACAAGGCGGCGCAGTCACACATTCAACTCACAGAAACCATCATGAACTTTGGAGTGTGCTTAAAGAGCAACCAATATTTTTCGAACGAGTTTCCTATTAAGCTCGTTACCCTATCGGTCTCGTTCTATTCCAAATTTAAGCTTGGGTTCCCGTTAAGTTTCGTTTTCCTAAGGCGGGCAAGAAGGGAACGGTGATGAAATCCGAACCCTTATCTTGTTTAGGCCAGGCCTTGCCCTTTACTAGGAAAATAAAGACAGTCTGGTTCGTCCTCAAACAATTATCACCTTAAGGCAGACAGTAACCCGCTTGCAGGAGATTCGCGGGTGTTTCGATTGGACTTACCTCCCGTACTTGACGGGCGATGAACCGTTGTTGTCGACTCGGGCCACGACTCCTATACCGTGTGCGAACCCGAGGGGCCGAGACGATATAGTAATCGTCGTCCTTCCCTGCACACAGTTTATATAATATTTTTTTTTTAATAATAATACCCTTCCGTAGGGTTAAAAAAATAAAGTCCAATTGTTTAAAGTCCAAAGTCCAAAATAAATAAAAAAAAAATTAAAATTACAGGTTTCCTCACACACTCTAAAAAAATTAAAAATTAAAAATTAAATCCTAAAATTGTCCTTTTTTCTTCTCTTTTCGCTTTTCGCTTTAAGCTTTTTCCTCTCCAAGTCCTTAGTGCTCCACTTCGAACCTGTAAATCAAAGAAAAAAAGACAAAGTAAAAAAGGAACAAATAATAATAAAAAAAAAAACCTAAAAAAAAAAAAATCTATATACAAGTCCGCGTCGGCGGCGCCATTTTGTTGCGAATATAATTTCGGTAAGTAAGAATTCGTTGCTCGGACTTGAATAGATTTTAAAACGAAAATATATGTACAAATTTGTCACAAGATGTTCGAGAGGTATTGGGACTAAGGACTTGGCCAATTCTTCATGCATGTGGTATATTTTATTTATTCTTAACAATTACTGCTCAAAACATAAATATATGGACTCTTATTTTGCCAAAATAGATTCTCAGAATATTAGTTATAAATCGTAAGCATGGGACATCAAACATTTAAGCAAGCATGCCGCATCAAATAAAATGATAACTAATTAATTAAAATCATTTTTCAATTTTTAATCAGTGCAAAAGTCATAAAAAGAATAAATTAAATTTACCACAATGACGAAAATAGACTCCCTCCGTCGTCCCAATGTTGGGTTTAGCTCCTCATATTAATCATAATCTCAAAATGTTTTATTATTGCTCCAAAATTGATTACAATTGAGTAAACAATGCAACAGAAAAATCGCAACAGAAGTTTCTGTTCGAAGACGATGTTGCTCCGTTACAAAGATAGAATTGGTGACGGAAACTTAAATGTTGTGGTGTACTTCTCTGTTGCAAAATAGGATGAAGAAACTGTTGCTATGACAATATTGGTTGCAAAACAGGATGAAGAAACTGTTGCGATGAAGATAAAGGTTGCAGAGCAGTTGAAGAAACTGTTGCAAATGGATGAAGGAACCGTGGACGATTCCTTGTTCTTCACGGGCAGCAGCAGCAGCAGCAACAGAGTTCTGAAAACTCTGATTTCTGCTCCTCTGGCCCTCCTTTCGACTACCAACTCTCGACAACCTCTCTACTAAACCCAAGGGGTCCTTTTATACCCAACAACCTTCAAAATATCCTTGATTTAATCCCGAATATCTTCCAATATTCTTCACAGCCATATTCTATGTTTCTTTCCCTGTGGACTCTGTTCACGCATTAATGGCAGATATTTCGTTTTTTCAATCTTCTAGGATTCGATATAGGTACCATATATTCCCTCTTTACTCGAGTATCTTCCACAAACCCAACAGAGAACTCGATATTCTCTCTCTGTTTCCAAAAATATTGCTATCCCCTGTTTGGACTTTGATCTTCTCTCCCGGTCATTTCAGCCCAACTTGATCGCTAAAATCATTTGCATTCGGCCTGTTTAGCCTTAACAGGCTTAACCCAATAATTTCCAGCGATTGAATCTCGCTAGAATTCCTCCAACAATCCGACCAAACATCAACAACGTCTGCATGTTTTCTTCCCGCCAATATCATTTTTTTTGAATCGTGAATATGGTGTCCCCTTAGCAAACAGTGGTGTCCCCTTAGCAATTTGGGTGGAAATAGTAATTTTTGGGGCTGAAACAGTAATTTTTCTGGGGTTCCTCCGGGACATTTCTGGGGTTCTTCCGGTGAATTTCTGGGGTGCCTACGATACATTTCTCCGGGGTGTAAAACACTGCTTTTTGAGCCCATTTCGCCTCAAGGGCTTATTTATCTAAAAATTCCTACAAAGACATAAAAGAACACAATAAATACAAAATTGAGCACTAACAATACATACAATAGAGACATATTAGACACATAAATGCGTCTATCAATGTAAGCATTTTATTTTTTTTTCTCTCTTTTATCATGTCCTCATCAAGTCTTTCAAGCAAAGAAAGTGATGTCTTGACTGTTCTCTTTCCCTCTAAGAAGGTTCGTTTTGATTCTTCTGATAATGAGATGTGCTCGAACAAGCGTGATTCCTCTCCTGATGGGAATCCCTCAGTCTCTCATTTTGATAAGATCTCTTTAACCATAAATATCGTCTTGGAACAAATACGCGCTCTGAAGAGTGAACTTGAATCCTCTTCCAAAGGACTTGAAGAAAAGATGGATAATATTGAATCCAGGATTGATCTGATCGAAGACGAGCTTGATGAATATGAGAAGAGTATTCAAAGTAAGTGAAATGCTTCATATGAGTTGTGATTATGTCTAGCAAACTTCTTATGAGAATTTATTCTTGTGTTTTAATAAGGATAACTAGGGTTTGGAATAGCCATTATTGTGTTTACACATAGCTATGTCCAACGTGTTTCATCTTTAGTGTTTTTAGATTTATATATTTAAATTCTAAAGTTTGTTTGGAAGATAATTTTGCAGTATTAATCTTTATGATTTCATATATTGCAACTTGTTATGGGATATGTGTGTTTGCGTCCGTGAACTATGATTGTCCCATACGTGGTCAAAAGTTAAGTTCTTTATATGTCGATATGAAAATATTAATAAAAGATCGAATGAACTTTTTACAAACAAAAGATAAGCCTATTATGTCATTAAACAAATATTGATGGAAGATAGGATGAGCTTTTGTTTACAAAGATTATGTCTATTACATGTCATTGTGCAAATAGTGATGAAGAACAGAATGAATCTTTGTTTATTCCACAGTATTGATCTTCCCTGATCCATATTTTTATATATAATGTGTGGCTCCGTAAGATTTCTTATGTGAGCATTTCCGTTTGAATTAATCATGGGTTCTCGTGTGGTTAATTTAGTTGAGACTTTTGGATATAAATTCATATTCTTATGTGATTTGTTAATGTCCAAAGAAATCCTTCTTTTCTCGTGAAAGTAAGGTACTTTTTGTTGTTCTTTCGGGAATGACATTTTATGGGGGACAGTTCTTAATTGAACTTGTGCTTAATTGCCAATCTTTGTGGGGCGTGCGGTTGTGGAATATTATAGGGGTTATCTTGTATATTTATAAACTCCTTGATGAATGCATTTAGTTTCGGATACATGATTGCATCTAAAAAGTTGATACGTACTTTCTTTTGGTCATGAAGTGTGTCTATGGAAATTTCATTAGGATCCCACTAGTTTTCGTACCTTTGCCAATTTTATTGACAAAAAGGGGGGAAACTAATGTGTAGTTCACACTACAAATACATATGGTTTTCATGTGAGATGAAGTATTAACTAAGGGGGAGTGATACATATCACCATAGTATTGTTGTCGAAGTTGTGATACAATTGAACTTTGATGTTGTGTAATAATACTATGACACTGTGTAACAATGATTGAGAGCTTTTGTTTTCTCATTGTTATGGCTACGAATCTTCAACAACGGTGATGTTGAATTGAATATCTTTGGAATCATTGGAGTACATGGAAGTGACGAAGATTTCGAGTAATGTTGAAGAACCAAGGAGATCATGCATGTGGATGAGAAACTGCAAAGTTTATTTATTTTGTATTCCATATGTATCGATAGTCTTGTCACTAAAATTGACAAAGGGGGAGATTGTTAGAGCACTGCTCGGTCGAACTCGCAAGCGTTGCTATCTAAAGCTTGTTTGTCAAGTTTAGTTGCCAAAACTATAAGTCTTGATTTATAGTCTACTTATAGCTAAGTCTCGGACTAGGATAGTAAGTGTATTTGATCTCTACAGTCCACGACGTTCATCATGCAAAGACGAAGAACTACTCAAGGAACTGGTGGATTTTCATCGACAAAAAGGTATATGGAGACTTGAACTTATGTATCACTCAAAAGTCTATCTATTTTATCTCCTATCTTGAGACAAAAGTCGTATTGCTCTATAGACTTCGATTATACACATTTGCTATTTTGAGATGAGTTTATCTCGTTTATCTATTTCTAGAAATATGTGTTGGTAAGCTTTCGCTTTGGCCAACTTCGTCTTTACTCTTGACGAAAGTCATGTTGATTGTTTCAATCTCTTGAAAATCGCTTTGATGAAAAATAATGTTTGAATAACCACTATATAACATCCTCTAAGAATGTTTCAATGATTGAAATGAGAGTTTAGAATATATAACCTTGAATGGATATAAAAATTATATGTGAACTCATACTTATGTAAGTCCAAAATCCTTGAACCAAAGTATGTGTACTTTACTGGTTTAGGATCCGGAGCTAAGTCCACGCACCCATACGCGTACTTCCGGAAGTTCACATCCCATGAATTTCTTCTGGAGTTTGTGAACAAAAAACAAGCTCAATCCGGGTACTTAAGTATGCGTACCGGTATGCGTACTTAAGTGGGTTATTAAAACGATTTATTCGTGAACTAAAACATATATAAATTAAGGAATGCAATCTTTGCAAACCGTGGCTATAATGTTCATGAATCGATTCAGTGAATCAAAATTGTTTTGCTTCGATTGTGTCTTATATACTTCTATGAGATCTAAGCAATTGAACAACTCACTAACTAGTTCTTTTGAGTCATTTGAACTAGTTATGGTGAAGATGAATAAGGATGATATGAAAGTGCTCATATGGATAGCCATTGGTTAACTATTGTTGAACCAACTAGGTATACACGTTTAGGTACGGTTTGAAAAAGCGGGGGTCTAACAACACCACCCAATATTTCGCTCAGCAATCTGTTGGACTAACTCCGAAACACTTTCTAGAGAATCACTAGACAGTAAGACTCAATCTAGGTAAAAGTATCTCAAGGAGTTAATATCTCTCTCTTGTTTTGATTTACTCAAGCTAATAGAAATCAGCGAGTCCTAATCAAACACAAGGAATAACTTGGACGGTACCAAAGACCAACGTCCAAGAATCAATCAATGATAATAAACAATCAAGGTTGGATTAATGTAATTGATGACCTAAATGCACAACCTGTATTATTTCAATTATAAAGATAAACAATATAATGCGGAAACTGAAATAACACAGACACCAGAAATTTTGTTAACGAGGAAACCGCAGATGCAGAAAAACCCCGAGACCTAGTCCAGATTGAATACACACTGTATTAATCCACTACAGACCCTAGCCTACTCCAAGCTAACTTCGTACTGGACTATAGTTGAACCCCAATCATTCTCTCACTGATCCAAGGTACAGTTGTACTCCTACGCCTTTGATCCCATAAGGATACTGCGCACTTGACTCCCTTAGCTTATCTCACCCAAAACTAAGAGTTGCTACGACCCAAAATCGCAGCCTTTAACAATAAACAAATCTGTCTCACAGACAAGTCTATCAAAGGATCAATCTGTCTCCCTCAAAGAAACCCTAAAACTTTTGTTCCGTCTTTTGATAATAATCAAGGCGAACAGGAACCAATTGATAATCTGGTCTTATATTCCCGAAGAACAGCCTAGATTGATCAATCACCTCACAACAATCTTAATCGTATGGTAGTGAAACAAGATTTTACGGAATCACAAACGATGAGATGAAGATGTTTGTGATTACTTTTTATATCTTGCCTATCGGAGAAATCAAACAATCTCAAGCCAATCAATATGATTGTACTGTTACGATAGAAGATGCAAGATCAGATCACACAACTATGATAAAAGTAGTATCGGTCTGGCTTCACAATCCCAATGAAGTCTTTAAGTCGTTAACCTGGTTTTAGAAGAAGAAAACCCAAGGTTAAAGGAGAAACGACTCTAGTACGCAAACTAGTATCACATGTAAGGTGTGGGGATTAGTTTTGCACAATACTAGATGTCTCCTTTATATAGCTTTTCAAATCAGGGTTTTGCCTTAGTTACAAAGCAATCATTATTCACCGTTAGATGAAAACCTAATTTAGATTCAAGCTAATATTCCTCATCCGTTAGATCGAAAACTTAGCTTGTCATACACAAATGACTGTACGCTTCTAGGTTTATTAACCGCACCCAAACGTGTACATTGTTGGTTCAACAATTGTCTACCCAAAGAGGTTAACCATATGAGCGTTTCATACCAACCATGTTCTTCTTCACCAGTCGATGAAGATCCACTGGTTCCTTGAGTAGTCCTTCGTCTTATATAATGATTGCCATGGAGTTATTGAGCTCAATTGACTCAAATGAACTAGTTAAGAGAGTTGTTCAATTGTAAGGAAATCTTATGTAACTACACAAGACATAATTGAAGCAAAGATGATTTGATTCACTCGAATCGGTTCATGAACTTTAATAGCCACGGTTTGCAAATGCATTCCTTAGTGTTTTAACATTAAGTTCAGAAATCATATTTAGATATATAACCTTCTCAAGTTCGCAGACTAGGTTCGCGTACTTAAGACACCGGATAGAGTTTACATAGTCCAGCAGAAATTCTCGGGTTCGAGAACTTCGCCGGTTCACAGACTGGGTTCGCGGACTTGGCTCACGCAAGTAGTTTGTCAACTCCAGCAGAAATGCTCGGGGTTGAGAACTTCGGCAGTTCGCGGATTGAGTTCGCGGACTTGGCACTTCCCATACTTCCGGTTCTCTTGATCAGCAAAGTTCGAAAACTTCGATTCAAGGAATCCATTGGTTATGTAATCTAAACTCTCATTCCAATCATTGAAACATTCTTAGAGGACGTTATATAGTTGCTACACTATTTCTCGTCAAAGCCATTTTCAAAGTGATTGAATCATTGACTTTCGTCACTAGGTAAAGATAAACTTGGTCGAAGGGAAAAGCTTACCAACACATATTTTGAGATATAGATAGGCGAGGTATACTCGGCTCGAAATACCGAATGTGTATGATCTAGTCTATATATATAGCATACAACTTTTGTCTCAAAGAGTAGGAGATAGAATAGATAGACTTTTGAGTGACAGATAAGTTCAAGTCTCCACATAACTTTTTGTCGAGAAGTTCCACCGGTTCCTTGAGTAGATCTTCTACTTGTATGATGAATCGCCATGAAGTCCTTGAGCTCAACTACACTTACTATCCTAGTCCGAGACTTAACTATAAAAGACTAGAAATCAAGACTTATAGTTTTGATCACTAACATTGACAAACATGATTGAGATAGCAACCATGCGAGTTTGACCGAGCAGTGCTCTAACAATCTCCCCCTTTGTCAATTTTAATTACAAAACTATCAATAGATATGGAATACAAAAAAGATAATGAAACTTTAGTAGCTCCTATTCCACATGTCTAATCTTCAACATTCCTCTAAATCTTCGTCACTTCCAAGTACTCCAATGATCCCAAAGGTTGTAAGTTTAGCATCACCGTTGTTGAAGATCCGTAGCTATAACAATTAGAAAGCATCGGTCTCGATCATTGTTTTACAGTGTCATAGTATTATTACACAGAGTCAAAGTTCAATTGTATCACAACTTCAACAATAATACTATGGTGATATGTATCACTCCCCCTTATTCAATACTCCATCTCACATGAAAACCACTCCCCCTTACACAATGATCCGAAAACCATATGTATTTTTAGTGTGAACTACATATTAATTCTCCCCTTTTTTGTCAATAAAATTGGCAAAGGTACAAGAACGGGATCATAATGAAATTTCCGTAAGAGACATTTCATGACTGAGAGAAAGAAACACACATCATCTTCTTTAGATGCAATCATATAGACGAAGTTAACAGCATTCATCAAGGAGTTTAAAGATACAAGATAACCCCTCTAAAATTCCACATCCGCACACCCCTCATGATATGACCATTAAGCACAAGTTCAAAAGAACTCTCCCCCATTTGATGTCATTCCCGAAAGAACAACAACGAGCGACCTTAATTTCAAGAGAAACGAAGGATTTTTATTGGACACCAAAACCATGAGAATGATTTTTATATCCAAAAACCAATCAAATTAATCACAAGAAAACGCATGATTAATTTAATTGGAATACAAAATCAAATTAAATACAAAAATGATCAATTTAATTCATTGTGCTCAACATAAGTAAACTTGCGGAGCAACGACTAAGATAACCATTCAAGAGAGTGATTGGATTAATCGTTCATATACTCAACACAAGAGAACTTGTGGAGTAATAACTAAATAACCAAGAAGATGATTAATTTAGTTCTAAATGCTCAACATAACGTACCTCACGGAACAACCAACAAAGTTAATCAAGAATAATCAACTTGGTTGTATCGTGGTCAACATAAGATACATCACGGAGCCTCACGGTCATACAAAAAGGATAAATCAATGAAGATCAATACCGTGGAATACTCAAGGATTCATTCTTTTTCACAAGCATATACAATAGCAATAATCCTTGGATACAAAAGATTTTAACTTATCTTCCGTCAAAGATTGACAATATAGGATTAACTTTTGTAAATGTCAAAAGTCTATTTATCCTGAAATCAATACATGAATACCGATCGTGAACGACTTTACTTTTGACACAATATGGGACAACATAGTTCACGGACGCAAACACCAATATCCCATAACAAATTGCAATATAACAAATCAAAAATATTCCAAAACATCATCCTACAAATAGTTTTAGAATTTAAATCAAAAACCAAAAAACAAGAAGATGAAAATAATAGCTATGCGTAGTCACAATAATCGCTATTCAAAGCACTAGTTATTCTTCCAACTAAACCAAAAAGAAGACTTCCTTGGCAACAATGATAAACTCCTATGATGCATTTCACTTACTTTGGAGGTTCTTCTCGTATTCCCTATATTCGTCAAGCTCATATTCGATTAGATCAATCCTAGATTCAAGATTATCCATCTTTGTTTCAAGTCTTTTGGAGGAAGCTTCGAGTTCGCTTTTCAGACCACGTACTTGCTCCAAAACGAGATTCATGGTTAAATAGAGCTTATCAAATTGTGAGACAGAAGGAATTTCATCAGAGGATGAGATACTCTTGTCGTAACACGTTTCGTTATCAGAAGAATCAAACCGAATCTTCTTAGAAGGAAATAGAACAATCCATACATCACTTTCTTTGCTAGAAAGGATAGAGCAGGACATGATAGAGAAGATAAATGAAATGATCCTTCGGAAAAGGAGAGACTTTATTTTAAATGAATGAAGATGGAAGAATTCCAAAAACGACCTTTAACCAAACTCTAACAGAATTTGGTTATCGTTAGAAAAAGTCTTTTAAAGAGTCAGAAACCGTACATGAACAATCAATGGTATTAGGGAAGAATAAACTAGAGAATAACAAACACATTACATTACAACACTCTTGAAAATCATGATTCTTGCTTAAGAGCGACAGACGAGAGAATCATGAGAAACAAGATTACAGATCATTCCAATCCAATAGGACTGGAATATTTCTCATGAAGAGGGGAATTGTTTGTTAAATCTAGTTTATGCTTACTCTTTAAGGAAGAGTTATGCACATCATTCTTTTCCCTTTTAATCACAGTTTTGAAGAACTTGGATGTTGAATTGTGCAAGTCTTGCACTGTTTTAGAAATCAATTTTTGAGAGAAAAAGGATTTCATAAAAGGTTTCTTCTTCCCTTTTTGGACACAACGTTTAGCAGAGAAGAACTACATTTGACTATTTGTGATAAGATGATCCTGGATTTTACACACGGAACCTGGAAGATTTGGTAGCATCTTGTGTCTTTCCGTATCACTCTTATTTCCAAGATGACTAGAGAATGATTCAAAGCCAGGTGACATTTGCTGACACAGCTTATGAGACATGGACGGAATAATTCGGCATGTCGTATAAGGATCACGATTGTGATTTTCAGCAAAGAGATTAAAAGAACATTCATGGTTTTCATCCTCAGGATCATAATCAAGGGTATTCATCCATGCTTTAGTTATCTTATTCTCCTTAAAATCTGGATCATTGAGAGTATGAATACTTTTACAGCACAAAAGACTAGGTTCGGTAGTGCAATTTTTTCTGAACTCTCTTATCCCTCTTTTTGATTAATTGAACCTCTTTTTGAGACTTTCTTTTACTTCGTCTAAGAATTTTCTTAAGATGTTGTATAAGCAGAGACAACGTAGAAATAAAGCAATTCTCACTTTTTTTTATCAATCAGATGAGGGCGGTGAGATTTTCCATTAGTAGTAATATGATTACTAGACCCGTGATATTTATCTTTAAGTTCGCGATCAAAAATTTTAAGCTTCCCAACAAGCGTATTTCGCGAAAGAGTATCAAGGTTGTTTCCCTCAACGATGGCATGTTTTTTAGATTCGTATTTAGATGGCAGTGATCTGAGAGTCTTCATCACAATTTCCCTTTCAGGAATAGTCCTACCCAATGCACAGGATGCATTAACAATTTCAGACATTTTGTGATAAAATTCATCAAATGAATCTTCTTCTGCCATATGAAGGTTCTCCCATTCGGAATTAAGGTTTTGAAGCCTAGCTTCCTTTTCGCTGGTGTTACCTTAAAATACAGTTTCTAAAGTATCCCAAGCATCTTTAGACGTGGAGCAAGAAGCCACATGGTGTCGAAGATGTGGGGTAATGGCATGCATGATGTCCTTCAAACCGTCGGAGTTTTGCTTTGCAGCAAGATACTCAGCAGCAGTATATGTACCAATGGTTTTAGGCATGATAACATCTTCAATTATAACGACGGGAACCTCATAGCCATTGACAACATAAACCCATGATTGGATATCACGCGATTGAAGAAAAGTACGCATAACAATTTTCCACCATAGGTAGTTTGAGCCATCGAAGACTGGTGGTACGTTGAATGAGATAGCACAGCTGTCCATAGAGTCAGATCACTATAAACATAGACTTGTAAGGTCTTGAACGTGTTTGCATGCTCTCTTAACAATTGAAAAAGCGGGGGTCTAACAACACCACCCAATATTTCGCTTAGCAATCTGTATGGACTAACTCCGAAACACTTTCTAGAGAATCAACTAGACAGTCAGACTCAATCTAGGTAAAAGTATTTCAAGGAGTTAATATCTCTCTCTTGTTTTGATTTACTCAAGCTAATAGAAATCAGCGAGTCCTAATCAAACACAAGGAATAACTTGGACGGTACCAAAGACTAATGTCCAAGGATTAATCAATGATAATCAACAACCAAGGTTGGATTAATCTAATTGATGATCTAAACGCACAACCTGTATTATTTCAATTATAAAGATAAACAATATAATGCGGAAACTGAAATAACACAGACACCAGAAATTTTGTTAACGAGGAAACCGCAGATGCAGAAAAACCCCGAGACCTAATCCAAATTGAATACACATTCTATTAAACAGCTACAGACACTAGCCTACTCCAAGCTAACTTCGGACTGGACTATAGTTGAACCCCAATCAGTCTTCCACTGATCCAAGGTACAGTTGTACTCCTATGCCTATGATCCCAGCAGGATACTGCGCACTTGATTCCCTTAGCTAATCTCACCCACAACTAAGAGTTGCCACGACCCAAAATCACAGGCTTTTACAATAAACAAATTTGTCTCACATAGACAAGTCTATCAAAGGATCAATCTGCCTCCCACAGAAAAACCCTAAAGTTTTTGTTCCGTCTTTTGATAATAATCAAGGTGAACAGGAACCAATTGATAATCCGGTCATATATTCTCGAAGAACAACCTAGATTAATCAATCACCTCACAACAATCTTAATTGTATGGTAGCGAAACAAGATGTTGCGGAATCACAAACGATGGGACGAAGATGTTTGTGATTACTTTTTATATCTTGCCTATCGGAGAAATCAAACAATCTCAAGCCAATCAATATGATTGTACTGTTACGATAGAAGATGCAAGATCAAATCACACAACTACGATAAAAGTAGTATCGGTCTGGCTTCACAATCCCAATGAAGTCTTTAAGTCGTTAACCAGGTTTTAGAAGAAGAAAACCCAAGGCTAAAGGAGAAACGACTCTAGTATACAAACTAGTATCACACGTAAGGTGTGGGGATTAGTTTTGCGTTAATTACAAAGAAATCAATATTCACCGTTAGATGAAAACCTGATTTAGATTCATGCTAATATTTCTCAACTGTTAGATCGAAAACTTAGCTTGTCATACAAAAATGATTGTACGCTTCTAAGTTTGTTAACCGCACCCAAACGTGTACATTGTTGGTTCAACAATAGTCTACCCAAAGAGGTTAACCATATGAGCATTTCATACCAACCATGTTCTTCTTCACCATAACTAGTTCAATTGACTCAAATGAACTAGTTAAGAGAGTTGTTCAATTGCAAGGAAATCTTATGTAACTACACAAGACACAATTGAAGCAAAGATGATTTGATTCACTCGAATCGGTTCATGAACTTTAATAGCCACGGTTTGCAAATACTTTCCTTAGTCTTTTAAGATTAAGTTCAGAAATCATCTTTAAATATATATCCTTCTCAAGTTCGCAGACTAGGTTCGCGGACTTAAGACACCGGATAGAGTTTACAAACTCCAGCAGAAATTCTCGGGTTCGAGAACTTCGCCGGTTCGCGGACTGGGTTCGCGGACTTGGCTCACGCAAGTAGTTTGTCAACTCCAGCAGAAATTATCGGGTTTGAGAACTTCGGCAGTTCGCGAATTGAGTTCGCGGACTTGGCACTTCCCATACTTCCGGTTCTCTTGATCAACAAAGTTCGAAAACTTCGGTTCAAGGAATCCATTGGTTATGTAATCTAAACTCTCATTCCAATCATTGAAACATTCTTAGAGGACGTTATATAGTTGTTACACTATTTCTTGTCAAAGAAATTTTCAAAGTGATTGAAACATTCATGACTTTCGTCACTAGGTAAAGATAAACTTGGTCGAAGCGAAAAGCTTACCAACACATATTTCGAGATATAAATAGGCGAGGTATACTCGACTGGAAATACCAAATGTGTATTATCTAGTATATATATATAGCATACGAATTTTGTCTCAAAGAGTCGGAGATAGAGTATATAGACTTTTGAGTAACATATAAGTTCAAGTCTCCACATACCTTTTTGTCGAGAAGTTCCACCGGTTCCTTGAGTAGATCTTCTACTTGTATGATGAATCTCCATGAAGTCCTTGAGCTCAATTACACTTACTATCCTAGTCCGAGACTTAGCTATAAGAGACTATAAATCAAGACTTATAGTTTTAATTATTAACATTGGCAAACATGCTTGAGATAGCAGTGCATGCGAGTTTGACCGAGCAGTGCTCTAACACGGTTACTCAAACCTAAATGAAGTTACATTTCATTTGTTTATAAAAAGCTAAGTTCGATCTAACGGTTGAAAGATATTAGCTTGAATCTAATCAGGTTTTCATCTAACGGTGAATATTGAATGCTTTGTTACCAAGGTAACTTAGATTGCAAACCCTGATTGGAGACTATATAAATGATAACTCTAGCAACTGGGAAACCTAATCCCCACACCTTCTGTGTGATACTAGTTGTATAAGCTAGAGTTGATTCTCCTTTAACCTTAGGTTTCTATCGAGACCTTGTAGGTTAACGACTTGAAGACTTCACTGGGATTGTGAAGCCAGACCCACTATTTTCTCCGTAGTTGCGTGATCTGATCTTGCTGTTTCTATCGTGATTGAGTACAATCGTAAGATTGGCTTGAGATTTATATCTCCAATATGCAAGACAAAAAATTAGTCACAAACACCTTCATCGCATCGTTTGTGATTCCAAAATATCTTGTTTCACTATTCGATTAAGATTATTGTGAGGTGATTGATATTTCTAGGTTGTTCTTCGGGAATATAAGTCTGGTATATCAATTAGTTCCTGTTCACCTTGATTTATCAAAAGACGGAACAAAACTCGTAGGTATTTCTATGGGAGACATATTTATCTATTCCTGTAGACTTTTTGTGTGATACAGATTTTTTTATTAAATTCTTCGACTTTGGGTCGTAGCAATATTTAGTTGTGGGTGAGATCAACTAAGGGATTCAAGTGCATAGTATCCTACTGGGATCAGAGACGTAAGGAGCGCAACTGTACCTTGGATCAATGTGAGATTGATTGGGGTTCAACTACAGTCCAGACCGAAGTTAGTTTGTAATAGGCTAGTGTCTGTAGCGGCTTAATACAATGTGTGTTCAATCTGGACTAGGTCCTGGGGTTTTTCTGCATTTGCGGTTTCCTCGTTAACAAAACTTCTGGTGTCTTTGTTATTTCTTTTCCGCTTATATTTTGTTGTATAATTGAAATATCACAGGTTGTGCATTGTATCGATCAATTGGTAAATCCAACCTTTGGTTGTTGATTGAAATTGATTGATCCTTGAACATTGGTCTTTGGTACCGTTCAAGTTATTTCTCTTGTATTCAATCAGACTCGCAGATTTTTATTTGTTTGAGTTAGGATTGAATCGAGAAATTGAGATATAAGTCTTTAATATACTATTTATTAAGATTGAGTTTTACTGTTTAGTTGATTCTCTTAAAAGTATATTGGAGTTAGTCCATACAGATTGCTAAGAGAAATATTGGGTGAGGTTGTTGGACACCCACTTTTTCAAACTCGACCTTTGAATCACCCTGAAAGCGAGTTAGATCCTTGACAGATTCATCAATCCAGGAGTTGTGCTCTTTCCTTGCAAGCATCTTCTTCAGAACAATTTCTTGAATTGAATCAGGACTTTGAGTGTCCTCCTCCATGTCTAGACTCACAATCTCTTGAGATTTTGAGGAGTTCTCCAGATGGAAAAACATAATATAGAATATATATATATATGTTTGTGAACAGGAGAAGGAATCTCTCGTCATGGAAACCCTATGAACTCATACGAAGGGGACACAGGCGTTCGTGGACCGGTCACAGAAATAAATACAACTAGAGAAAATACAATACTTGTTAATCATGGCTCAATAATTTAGAAAAATTCTTTTCAAATTAGAGCCTGAGATACGATCAGCATGATCGAATAAAATTAATATAAAGACGCATAAAAACATACAACTAATCTTGAGACTCCCACATCATCATCCTTGCAACTCTCAAGATAGATACAAGGACGAGATTTCCTGGAATCGGGTAAAGAAGTGAGAAGTATTCTCACTGTGAATTATGGGAGATGCGTTGTACAAATCTTTTGTGCGTTTGTATCGAGTATTCCCCTTTTTCCATTGATTGTAACTTAACCTAGCGGAATTAGTGATAATCCCTTTTAAAAGTCAGTCAGAAGGATTTTTTTTAAGGACTAAGTTTAGGACCTCTAGAGATTGGTTCCAGAGGAGACGAGTTGAAGGATTTCCATCTTCTCGATTTAGACTTACCAGACTTGTTCCTATAAGAGCAGGGAAGGTGTTCATTTGTGGTATAAGATTCTATACCATTAATAAGAACTTGCAACCTGCGACGATTTCTTAAAAAGAGATCACTCTTAATTATAAGAATTCTGGTTTTCTGTAGGAGGGAAATTCACTGTAGATGTCGTCATACGATTTACTCCGTTAACAGTAGAAAGAAGCAAATAATGAAGATCTGAGATTTATTTCATTCTAGCAAAACAATGAAGAGCAAAGTGATTCTTTTTCCCACAGAAGGAACAACATTGTGGATTAGAAACATAATTTCCTTGACTCATAACCTTTTCCGGCACATGCGAATTTTGCAAGTGATTCACAGTGGGTAATTCCTTAGAGGAAATATTCTTCACGCTGGGTAAAACCTTGTGAGTATCGGAGAAGGTACAGAGGATGACTTATTCATCAAAATAGAGTTTTCCTTTTTCAAGGTGTTACATTGTTCTTTGCGACATCGAAGAGATGCAACTAGTTTCTGTTTTTCAACACGATGACTGTTTATTTCTGATGAATGAGCCTTGATTAAACGTTCTTCTCTAATTGAGTTCTCTCTAACAGTATCTTCAAGCATACTAATCTTTTCACGCTGGATATATTTTCTTGAACTAATTTTTCGATATTGCTAGAGAGATTCAATAAAGCAATAAAGTTCACGTTCTCTTTCAAGAGATTTCTCGAATTCATCAATGAGATGATCGTTCTTCTTTTCAAGATTCTTGATTTTAGAACCTTGTAAATCAATGATATCAGCAGATTTTTTTAACGATCTGGTGAGTTCCATTTCAGATTCTGATGCAATGTCAATTTTCTCGTTTTTCCCTCTGGACTCGAAAGAATCTGCTAAGGAGTCATCGTTTGAGTGAAAATAAATATTTTTGGCATAATCAGAAACTTTGGAAGACATCTCTATGTATGTAGTTTATGAGATACTTTGTTAGTCTACAAAAATCAGATTGCTACAAACACAAACTTATAAGGTCTTAAATGTGTTTGCCTGCTTTGATACCAATTGAAAGCGGGGGGTCTAACAACCACACCCAATATTTCATTTGGAAATCTGAATAGACAAACTCCAATATACTTTCAAGAGAATCAACTAGACAGTTAGACTCAATCTACAGAAAAGTATATCAAAGAGTTTTATATCTCTATCTCTCAATTCACTCTACAATCAACAAATATGAATTTGCGAGCCCTATTGAATATAAGAGAAATAACTTGAACGGTACCAAAGACCAATGTTCAAGAATCAATCAATTTCAATCAACAACCAAAGGTTGTATTTACCAATTGAATGATTTAACGCACAACCTGTGATATTTCAATTATATAACAAAATATAATGCGAAAAAGAAATGACATAGACACCAGAATTTTGTTAACGAGGAAAACCGCAAATATAGAAAACCCCCGGGACCTAGTCCAGATTTGAACACCACACTGTATTAAGCCGCTACAGACACTAGCCTACTACCAATGAACTTCATACTGGACTGTAGTTGAACCCTAATCAATCTCACATTGATTCAAGCTACAGTTGCGCTCCTTAAGTCTTTGATCCTAGCAGGATACTACGAACTTGATTCCCTTAGCTGATCTCACCCACAACTAAGATTTGATACGACCCAAATTCGAAGACTTGATAAACAAATTTGTCTCACACAGAAAATTCTGTAGGCATAGATAAATCTGTCTCCCACAGAAATACCTAAGAGTTTTGTTCCGTCTTTTGATAAATCAAGGTGAACATGAACCAATTTGTTAGAGCATAGCTCGGTCGACGTCGCATGCGTTGCTATCTCAAGCATGTTTATCAATGTTAGTAATCAAAACAATGAGTCTTTATTTCTAGTCTACATAGCTAAGTCTCGGACTAGGATAGAAAAGTGTAGTTGAGCTCAAGGACTTCATGGAGATTCATCATACAACGACGAATATCTACTCAAGGAACCGTGGAACTTCATCAACAAAAAGGTATGTGGAGACTTGAACTTATCTATCACTCAAAAGTCTATCTCTTCTATCTCCTACTTCTTATGAGACAAAAGTCGTATGCTATATAGACTGGATCATACACATTTCATATTTCGAGCCGAGTATATCTTGCCTATCTATATCTCGAAATCATGTGTTGATAAAGCATTTCGCTTTGATCGGGTTTATCTTCACCTAATGGCGAAAGTCATAATGTTTCAACCACTTTGACGAGAAATAGTGTAACAACTATATAACGTCCTCTAAGAATGTTTCAATGGTTGGAATGAGAGTTCAGGTCTATATAACCAATAATGGATATAAGCATTATGTGGAAACACATATGTGTATAAGTCATATTCCTTAATCCGAAGTTTGCGAAATTTGTTGATTGAGAGAAACCGGAGGAATTGGCTTTGGTCCGCGAACTGGCGGAAGTCTCCTTGCCGAGATTTTCCGCTGAGTTTGGAAAACTCTGCCGGTTGTCTTAAGTTCGCGAACTTGTTTGCGTACTTGAGTGGGATATGATCTAAAGATGTGCTCTGAACATAAAACTTAAATTACTAAGGAATGCAGTATGCAAACCGTGGCTATAAATTTCATGAGCCGATTCAATCGAATCAAATCATCTTTGTTTTAATTGTGTATTGTGTAGTTACATAAGATCTCATAGAAATTGAAAAAATCTCTAACTAGTTCATTTGAGTCAATTGAACTAGTTATGGTGAAGAAGAACAAGGTTAATATGAAATGCTCATATGGTTGACCTTTTGGGTTACTATGTTGAACCAACATACACGTACACGTTTGGGAACGATTTTCACAAACCCAGTAAACGTATATCTCAAGTGTCTGTGACAAGCTAAGTTTTAGATCTAACGGTTGAGAAATATTAGCTTGAATCTAAATCAGGTTTTCATCTAACAGTGAATATTGATTGCTTTGTAGCTAAGGAAAAACCTTGATTTGAAGACTATATATAGGAGACATCTAGCATAGGGAAAAACTAATCCCCACACGTCTGTGTGATACTAGTGCGCTCGCTAGAGTCGATTCTCCTCTAACCTTTGGTTTTCTTCTCTAAAACCAGGTTAACGACTTATAGACTTCATTGGGATTGTGAATCCAGACCGATACTACTTTTATCGTAGTTGTGTGATCTGATCTTGCATCTTCTATCGTACGAGTACAATATTTGATTGGCTTGAGATCGTGAGAGTTCTCCGATAGGCAAGATAAAGAAGTCACAAAAATCTTCGTCTCACTGTTTGTGATTCATCGCCGTCCTCTTGTGTATTCAAGTAAGACTGTTGAGAGGTGATTGATTAATCTAGGTTGTTCTTCGAGATTATAAGACTGGATTATCAATTGGTTCCTGTTCACCTTGATTTCATATCTTGATACGGAACAAAAACCTAGGTTTTTTATGTGGGAGACAGATTTATCCTTTGATATACTTTTCTGTGTGAGACAGATTTGTTTATTATCAAGTATGCAATTTTGGGTTGCAGCAACTCTTGGTTGTGGGTGAGATCAGCTAAGGGAATCAAGTGCGCAGTATCCTGCTGGGATCAGAGGCATAGGAGTACAACTGTACCTTGAATTAGTGAGAGACTGATTGGGGTTCAACTATAGTCCAGTCCGAAGTTAGCTTTGAGTAGGCTAGTGTCTGTAACGGCTTAATACAATGTGTATTCAATCTGGACTAGGTCCCGGGTTTTTCTGCATTTGCGGTTTCCTCGTTAACAAAACTTCTGGTGTCTGTGTTATTTCAATTTCCGCATTATATTGTTTTATCTTTATAATTTGAAATAATACAGGTTGTGCGTTGAAGTTTAATCAATTAGAGATCCGACCTTGTTGTTGTTTATTTCATTGATTAACACTTGGATATTGGTCTTTGGTACCGTCCAAGTTATTCCTTGTGTTTGATTAAAAACTCGTTGATTTCTATTAGCTCGAGTAAATCAAAAACAAGAGAGAGATATTAACTCCTTGAGATACTTTTATCTAGATTGAGTCTGACTGTCTAGTTGATTCTCTAGCAAAGTATTTCGGAGTTAGTCCATACAGATTGTTAAGCGAAATATTGGGTGTTGTTGTTATACGCCCGCTTTTTCAATTGGTATCAGAGCAGGCAAACACGTTAAAGACCTTATAAGTCTGTGTTTGTACCGATCTGATTATGGACGAGTCTATCTCTAATAACGTACCAGTTCAGAAATTACTTGATGATTATAAAATCTTGAATTCACCTGAGAGAACTGTCACATCTAAGTCAATATCCAAACATTCTCTTGATGTAAAAACTGTTGATTGGTAAACTCTCCTAGAAGAACAGTTGGATGAACTTTCTGATGAAGGTGATTCAGATATTGATAGAGATGTTGTTGAGGAAGTCTCAGAGTATGTTAAGTTTTTGGAATCTTGGAATATGAAGAAGATTATAACTTCTCATGTCACACCTCTTCTGACTCCTCTCTGTCGAGAAAACAAGAAATTGAGAAGATGTTACACAGGTGTTTATTTTTCGAATCGTTCTACCGAATCGATCCTCAAGGATTCTGAGGAAAACCTACGTATGAAGTCACTTGAATGTGATAATCTTTATCAAAATTACTTTTTGTTGGAAGAAAAACTTGCAGAATCTGAAGCAAGGTTTAACTTCCAGCAAACAAGTTTTGATGACAGAGAAAGCGCTTATCTCACTCGAGAAAAACGCATTGAGGCTGATTTAGTTGTTGCTCTTGATAAAATCAATATGTTGGAAGATGACTTGAAAAATACAATACTATTTCAAACAAATTAACCAGTATGCTAGGAGCAAGTAAAAATCATCGTGATACACGAGGATTGGGCTATAAGGGAATAGATGCTCCAAGCACGTACTAGCAAAGAGGTAAAATTTGTCAAGGCTAGTGATTCTTCTCAACAAAAGTTTTCCACTGATGGAAAAAGTGAAATACCTTCTCCGGCAGTTAAGGTTCAAAAGAGAAAAGTTTATCAACCTCCAAAGTTAGCACACACGGATCGAGGTAAGAACATTCCTATATTTGCCACTATTGCGGAAATAAAGGTCACCTGGAAAGGAGATGTCGTTTCCGTATAAGGAATGAGAAACTTCATGATGTTGAAGTTGTGAAACCAAGATCATACGTTAAGACTGATCCTCTTAACGTTACAGGTTGTAATTGTCCAACCTTTAGGCAAAGGAATCAGTGCTATGATAGACCTAGATTTGCCTATAAACGTCGTACGAATCCTTTTCATAATCGTAATGGTTATCAAAAGGATAACTTCGTAAAGACGAAGACAAGATCCGATGCTCCCAATTGGAGAAAGACTAACTTGCAAAAGAATAGTCAATCCAATTCTCTTCCAAGAATTCTAGAAGAGAGTGATGGGAAGAAGGTTCCGACTGTTCCTAAACGCACTCAGAAGTGGGTACCCAAGAAATACAATGATATTTTGAGTATGAAAAGGAATGATCTTCCAGAAAACTCCATGACTATGGAAAAGGCAGTATCCATGATGTTGGAACTTAACAAGTTTTTTGGAAAAATGGAATTGGATGTGAAAGGTTCTAAAAGTGATCTCTTTCATGATAATCCAAAGGTCACTTGTGGTAAGCAAGGCTTTGTTCACCCCAACGCAACTTGATTGTGTTGGAAGTGCATCCTCACCAAGGCCCTGCTTTGTATACGGTAAGGGAAGCACAAGAATTGGGGCACACATATTATGTTCGGTAAGGCAGTCGATTGGATTCATCTAAAAAGGTATTCTATAAACTTGAGCAATATTTGTACTTTTATTTTCTTAGAGAACTTATAATGATTCACATACCTTTCTTATCGTTCTTTTCTACCTAACTTGATCTGTGTTTAAGGTTCTTAAATGTTTAGGTTTGAAAATAATAGTTCGGGATGTTTGGACTACATGGTACACCTACCATGTATGTATAGCATATTTTAAAATCAAAATCCAGGGGATTAAGTTCGCGGACTTGAAAATTCGTTTGCAAACCCGTATGCATACTTGACGTCGATATTCGGTAAACTTTTTTTGGCCGTATCTTCTTCGTACGAACTCGGAATGACCACATTCCTTTTTCATTCTCTTCCTCTTTGAATTCTCTTCAAAATGGAGATGAGAAACTTTGAATTTGGATAAGTTAAGATTGGTATTTGTCCTGTCTCTTGTTTTTGAGTGTTTTGCTCCGTTTTGTTGCACTTGTTCCACTTCTTGGACTTGGGAACTTGGATTCTTGGAGTACTACTCTTCTAATATAATTCATAGATTTTACAAGAATGTTGTTGGTGAATCACAAAGAAGGAAGTTCAAGAATGAAAAGTAGTACGCAGTGCTATGGAAATCTTGAATGTTCACAATCACCCTATCTAAACTATGGTGCATGGTCATTATTCACTTTGTATGTTCTTCTTTGTTAAGAAAATATTTTTATACGCCTTTGGTAGCTATTATTGGTATAAATCCGGGCGAAAAAGATTGATTCTACCCTCTAAGGACAAAACATCTTGTATGTGCATTACGAGTTTGTCTTGATGTCTAGGAAACTTCTTATGAGAATTTATTCTTATTTTTGAGAAGGATTACTAGAGTTTGGAATAGCCTTTATTGTGATTTCACATTGCTATGTCCAACGGTTTTATCTTCATGTTTTTAGATTCATTGGTTTAAGTTCTAAAACTATTTGGAGGATGATGTGTTTGCAGTATTTAATCTTTACGATTTGTTATATTGCAACTTGTTATGGAATATTGGTGTTTACGTCCGTGAACTTTGTTGTCCCATATTTTGTCAAAAGTAAAGTCATTCATGAATTGTATTCGTTTATTGATTTAAGGATGAATATACTTTTGACATTTACAAAAGTTAAGCCTGTATTGTCAATCTTTGACGGAAGATAGGTTAAAGTCTTTTGTATCCAAGGATTATTGCTATTGTATATGCTTGTGCAAAAGAATGAATCCTTGTGTATTCCCCGGTATAGATCTTCATTGATCCATCTTTTTTGTATTACCATAAGGCTCCATGATGTGACTTATGTTGAGCACGATACAACTAAGTTGATTATTCTTGATTAGCTTTGTTGGTTGTTCCGTAAGGTACGTTATGTTGAGCATTTAGAACTAAATTAATCATCTTCTTGGTTATTTAGTTATTACTCCACAAGTTCTCTTGTGTTGATCAGTACATAAACGATTAAGCCAATCACTCTCTTGTATGATTAACTTAGTCGTTGCTCCGTAAGTTTACTTATGCTGAGCACAATGAATTAAATCATTTTTGTGGTTTGATTTAGTTGTGTATTCCAATTAAATTAATCATGGGTTTACTTGTGATTAATTTGATTGAGTTTTGGATATAGAAAATCATTTTCCTTTGGTTTTTGGTGTCCAATTAAAAATCCTTCTTTTCTTTCGAAATTAAGGTCGCTCTTGTTGTTCTCTCGGGAATAACATCAAATGGGGGAGAGTTCTTTTGAACTTGTGCTTAACGGTAATATCTTGCGGGGTGTGCGGCTGTGGAATTTTATAGGGGTTATCTTGTATCTTAAAACTCCTTGATGAATGCATTTAGCTTCGTCTTTATGATTGCATCTAAACACTAGTACAAATCTTCACATTGGCCACACTTAATCATCGTGTCCATAGGCTTTTGGTCATGGATTTTTTTTACTCCAAAAATGTGGCATCAGGTGCCGTGACAAAGAGGTACCTGTATGGCTACATAAATTGAGTGGCTATAAAATATGATTTACCGTGGCCATACCTCTATAACCGTGTCTATATGGTACTCATTAAATATTTTTGTAGTTAAGCATTTTCACTATCACCATGGCCATAGGATCCTTATAGACACACAATTTGATTAAATATGGCTAAAGTTTACCTTAAAGTCACGCGGATTTTATTATAGCCGTGGCCTTTGTCATCAATTGGACACGCAAATTCATTTTATCATGGTCAATTCATGATTTGCAGCCACACTAATTTTTCTTAACCATGGCCATCTCTATCATTTGGAAATACGAAAAATAATTTAACATGGATAATACATGACTTGTAGTCACGTTTAATCTATAATACCATGGCCATCGATATTTTCGGACACGTGATAAACATTTTACATGGCCAATTAATAAGTTACGGCCACTAAGAATTTGTACTACCGTGGCTAAAAACTTGCCAAAGACACATCAAATGTTCTCAACGTGGCTGTTGTTCATCTTTCGGACACGGAATATAAAAAAAAAAACATGGCAATAAACTTTATAAAAATGACACAAAACGTATTCAATGTGGCAAGTATTATCTTTCAGCCACTTAGATATTGCAATTTTCTAAGATCAATTTATTCTTTGGCCATTATTTAAAATCTAAATGGTGGCGTGTTTTATATTCAACCACAGCATTGGCCACTATACCGAGACTTCAGGGACCTATTGGCCACTTATTTCTATCATGTGTATCAAACCTCACCGTAATAACCATCCACAAAAATTAATCACACTACAATTAGAATTGGACCAAAAAAAATTTATTAGTCATATGATAAACGTCTCAATATCTGATCAATTTTGCAATAACCTTAAGATAACAAAATTTCAAAGGGAGATTTACAAGTTTAAACATCCAAATTCTACCGTCCTCGACTATTTCTCTTAATAATTAGGCTGCAATATTGAGTCTCTTGCTGGATCTCTGAGACTTCAGTTCCCCACTCTTTGTATTTGAAGGTTTCTTCTTCTTTCTCTTCTTAGTGTTTGGGTTGGCATCATGTTCGTCAGGGTCGACATCATGTTCATCAGGGTCTGAAAGTGGCTGGCCCTGCAGCAAGCAAGTGGATGTATAATTATGGAAACATACCATGTTAACAGTTATATGCTCACAGGATGCAGAAGGTAATAAACCATGTATAATAACGCAACTTACAGTAGAGCAACAGATCACGAACTCTTTAGGCCAAGCTACAACAGATTTTTCAACATCCTCTACTGTTTTGAGATGAGTAGATGGGACTGGCAAACAATGATTCTTGAATACCGATTCTTCAACCGTCACTCTGACACAATCATCCTTGAGTTCATCTCCATGTACTAACTGACCTGGCACTGATGGAAGAACGCTACCCAATGCAATGATATTTCTCAGTGAAGCATGAGCCAGTTTGCATTTACCACCAATCTGCAAAACATATATGCTATATTGACATCAACAGATTCAACTCTCAAAACAATATATATTTAAATACCTGTGAAACGGACATACCGTTGAAACTTCAGTTTTGTCTTTCAATTGAGACTCTTCCGGAGAATTAAGGGGCAGATGCTCGGATGCTAGAGACTTTCAATGCCGTAGACTGAGATAAATGTTGAGATTCAGAGTACTTTTTATTTGTATTAGATTCCCGCCTTTCAGTTGAAGAATTGCTTCTAACAGGGGACTCATGCATAAGAGACGTCTCTCTAATAAGAGACTTCTGTAGAGTGCAGTTGACATATTAGATACTTCAATTTTATTAGGAAATATATACTTGATCAAAATTACTTAGATGATGTTAAACACACCCGTGCCTTTTTGCTCTTGGTTTTTTTCTTTTTCAATACACATTGAGATTTCAGCTGAGACACTAAGCTGCTCATCATTTTTTCCTGCGCATTCATTGCTTCTTTCATTTCCTTCATTTCTTCATCCTTCCTGTCTCTCTCTCCATTTGGCTCCTGCGTCTTTCATCATCCAACTGTTTCTGTAGTTCAATGTGCTCCTTGGACGCTCCTTTCCGTGGAAGGTGCCAGTATGTTGTTGGAGTCACTCCCTTGCCTGCACATCTTACACGCCCACCATGTTCTTCCCTAAACACAAGTGTGATAGAATCAGTGCCTGGTTTTTTCGTCAAAGTTCCATCTTCCAGCTTCTTATCAAACTCCTCCTGCACAAAAAATTTAGGGGATCAAAAGTGTTAATCAATTAAAACAAACTTATTTGCACATTTACTTAAGCACAGAAAAAATAGCTAGGTAGTTTTAGTCGTGTTACAAGCTGTGCTGCCTTTTCCCTGACAGCATCGTCATCGTATTCTCCATTTTTGTTTTGATGTGCCTTCCTCCACAGTAAAGACCGTGAAGGATTTTCATCTTCACGAATCTCTTTTTCTTTAATCTAGTAATTATCAAAAACACAAGGCAAATATTAGATACATACTCTTCATATCATTAGATGTACTCTTTAATTAAGCATACAAGCTAACCGAACATCATCATATGGAAATAATACTAATTTTTGATAAGAAACTGGACTTACTAATTTTTCCAACAGCCCTGCATACCCTGCTCTTCCCTTCCTGTGGTTATATTTGTGGCTCTCACGCGCCTTCACTTCCTTAATGGACAATTCCTGAGCATACATATTTAAAGAATTTCATTCATAAAAAATTTAGACTAATTATTGAAATTAATATCAATAATAATACTAAAACGTGTGATATACAACCTTGCATTTATCAGACAGCCTCCACTTTACGAACTCGTCCCATTGTTCTTGGTTCACAATACAACGATATGGTTTAGGAATAATATTTAGTTTACCAGGTTTACCCAAATTGGGCACTATAAACTTTACATACAACTTTCTTCTGAAGTTGCGCAAATGTTCACCAAAATATTTCATAATTTGTCTTCTCCTAGTCTCCTCAATTTCATAAAACCGCTGCCACAATATGAATCGAATATTAATGGCGGGTAACCCAACAAAAATATAATTAAAATTGAATATAGATCAGCATATACATACCAATAGTTCGTTCCATAACTTATCCCTCAGCACTGACTTCACTTCCTTCCACTTCAAGTGCCTGAGACCAACGTCTCGACGTACCAATACACCCATGTAACTAGCAATTTCAGATTTATACTCCCCCTTAAATCGACCAAGTTTATCAAATTATATCACGTGTTTCTTGCCTTTAAATTTTTTCTTCAGCTTCTTAAGTCTAGTTAAACCTCTAACAGTAATCTCCTCAGACTCTGATGTATTGTTTGGAGCCCCTGTGTCTTTTATAGTTTAAAAACCCAAAATAAGAGTAAACATTGTGTAAGAGCATACACATTCTACTTAAGTCCAAAACAAACAAGCTAGTATAACAGATCAAACATTACCAGGATGTTCAGGACTTTCAGTAGATTCATCATCAGAACTGGAGCTATCACCATCGGAATCGGAACTGGTGCCACTACCATCGCTATCTTCGCCTTCATCCTCTGGCTCTCTTACTTTCTGCAAGGCTTGAACCTCCAGGGCTGCAGTCTCATTATCAGCATACTCATCATCATACTCTGTCTCCCAACTGGAATTCTCGTATATAGGCATATCAGAAACTGCATATACATATATATGATTCAATTAAATATGGTCTGAATTCTTTTCAATCAAAAGTCAAAAGTTAATAAGCTTGCATATATTTAATTCTTGTATACTCGATCCAAAAATCGAGCATAATGATGATTTGATTATAAAACATGATATTATGTCATAACATTTGAGATGATGAACAGGTCTGGTATTCAATATAACAGTTAATTAAAATGGTCTTGATTATGTCAGTACTAACTTGGATGAATGCTCCTCCTGATGATAGTATTTTGGGGAAAAAACTACAACTATTCTATAACAAAGAAAAAGGAAAGCACATCTTGAACTCTCCTTTCATACTGCTAGCATAACAGTTAACAAAAGTAATAGTATGATTAGATGCAAGAGCAGGATGCGGTCTCAGAATATCAAAAGAAAAAAAAGTTGTAAATACAAATTAGTTGTAACTTAATAAATCAAACAATAACCTATGTGTAGAACACTCTGTGTATGCACAGTCATGAAATATAGATACTCTGGAAATTCATGTATTGATTGATACTCATTATAATAAATAAATTATGCATAAAGATCCTAAGCATAACAGAGGAAAAGCTTAAACATGCATATATGTATCTAGGCTAAACACTAGAACAATAGGTAATAGATTCATCCAGAAGTTCCCAACAGAACACCAGTCTTCTTCTTAATAAGACATAAATAGGTGCATAAACCCTGCTGCCAATGAATCAAATATGAAAATAATCTATCAATTTTATTGCTCTTCTTACACACCTTGAGTTTCATCTACGATTTCTTCTTTCGGGAAAAATCTCCTAAGAAAACACCATTTGATTTTGATCCTACGGTAGAGCTAAAAATATTTCCAAAATTGAGAACCCTTTTTTCTCTAACAAATCTCAAACTTTCCCTGATTTTCAGCCAAGAACTTTATCCCCTTCGGCTTAGTTATCTCCAGTTCTCTCCGCTCTGTAACTTTGGTTGAGGAGGAAAAATAAAAAAGAAATTTGAGGTGTTACAGAGCGTAAGATAAGAGGTTCTTGTCTATTGATCTAACTATTGGTTGGGCTAATGATAACTATTATCCACCGTTAGATCTACTAAGGACATCCTATTCGATGTTATGTGGAAATAACATAAGTAAAACCTTAAAACCATAATGGACTGGACTGGGTTGGACTGGTGGGTTAAACCATGTGATCTAAAAAAATTAAATTTGGTCAAGACATTTTGTTGGAACAAAGTAAATTTGATTTAAATTGCATTGGATTTTATGGATAATTAGGAAAATAAGTGTCAATCCAGTAATGTTGGGGGAAAATCGAGGAAAATTGGAATACATATAATCAGGCATGTAATCAGTTATACCGAGCCCTATCTGATAATTTCGACAATGATCTAGTGGTTCAATGGAATAACGAAAGATTGAGCACAGTTGGAATGAATTTGTTGATAATCATTCCTGACGAGTATGATCTAGTAATACTGACCAAAATTATGGATAGTTCGATTGAAGTGGATGGAAATAAATGGATAGATCAAACATAGTGAATATATTCAGTCATAATGACTATGATCGATTTATGTAAAATTGTGAATAGTTGGATCAAATTTGTTGAGAATTGGTCATAGCAAGTATGGTCGAGTAATCTTCTTGGAAGATTGTGGGAAATTTGATTGAAGTAGATCATGGATAAACCATCCATAACGAGTATATTGAGTCATAATGACTATGATCAATTTATGCAAAATTGTGAATAGTTGGATTAAATTTGTTGAGAATTGGTCATAGCAAGTATGGTCGAGTAGTCTTATGGGAATATTGGGGACAATTTAATTGAAGTATTATGGAAATGCATATGGATAAACCATCCATAACGAGTATATTGAGTCCTAATGACTATGATATTGTGATTTTCGATTTATGCAAAATTGTGAATAGTTGGATAAAATTTGTTGAGAATTCGTCGTAACAAGTATGGTCGAGTAATATTCTTGGAAGATTATGGGAAATTTGATTAAAGTAGATCATATGGATAAACCAGCCATAACGAGTATATTGAGTCATAACGACTATGATCTAGTGATTTTCGATTTATGCAAAATCTTGAATAGTTGGATCAAATTTGTTGAGAATTCGTCATAACAAGTATGGTCGAGTAATCTTCTTAGAAGATTGTGGTAAATTAGATTGAAGTAGATCATGGATTAACCATCCATAACGAGTATATTGAGTCATAACGACTATGATCTAGTAATTTTCTATTTATGAAAAATTGTGAATAGTCGGATCAAATTTTTTGAGAATTCGTCATAGCAAGTATGGTCGAGTAATCTTCTTGGAAGATTGTGGGCAATTATATTGAAGTAGATCATGGATAAACCATCCATAACGAGTATATTGAGTCATAATGACTATGATCGATTTATGTAAAATTGTGAATAGTTGGATCAAATTTGTTGAGAATTGGTCATAGCAAGTATGGTCGAGTAGTCTTATGGGAATATTGGGGACAATTTGATTGAAGTATTATGGAAATACATATGGATAAACCATCCATAGCGAGTATATTGAGTCATAATGACTATGATCTAGTGTTTTTCGATTTATGCAAAATCTTGAATAGTTGGATCAAATTTGTTGAGAATTCGTCGTAACAAGTATGGTCGAGTAATATTCTTGGAAGATTATGGGAAATTTGATTAAAGTAGATCATATGGATAAACCAGCCATAACGAGTATATTGAGTCATAACGACTATGATCTAGTGATTTTCGATTTATGCAAAATCTTGAATAGTTGGATCAAATTTGTTGAGAATTCGTCGTAACAAGTATGGTCGAGTAATATTCTTGGAAGATTATGGGAAATTTGATTAAAGTAGATCATATGGATAAACCAGCCATAACGAGTATATTGAGTCATAACGACTATGATATTGTGATTTTCGATTTATGCTAAATTGTGAATGATTGGATCAAATTTGTTGAGAATTGGTCATAACAAGTATGGTCGAGTAATTGGAAGATTGTGGGAATTTTTTTTAAAGTAGATGGAAATACATGGATAAACCATCCATAACGAGTATATTAAGTCATAACGACTATGATCTGGTGATTTTCGATTTATGCAAAATCTTGAATAGTTGGATCAAATTTGTTGAGAATTCGTCATAGCAAGTATGGTCGAGTAAACTTATGGGAATGTTGGGTATAATTTGATTGAAGTATTATGGAAATACATATGGATAAACAATCCATAACGAGTATATTGGGTCATAATGACTATGATACAGTGATTTTCGATTTATTCAAAATTGTGAATAGTTGGATCAAATTTGTCGAGAATTGGTCATATCAAGTACGGTCGAGTAATCTTCTTGGAAGATTGTGGACCATTTGATTGAATTATTTGGAAATACATGGATATAAACCAGCCATAATGAGTATATTAAGTCATAACGACTATGATCTTCTTTAGTCTTGATCGTGTAACTAAATTTTGACACAGACCGTCTCAATTCGAAAGGATAAAGTTCCAGTTTCTCCATCAATATGAGCGAAACTCGAAAATTACCCCAATATTGGCTGCAACATGCCATGTAACCTTAATATTGAACAAAAAAAATCTTTGCATTTTTTTATTGGTGTTGGTCAATCCTAGTCAAGGATCATTGAAAATAAAAGACCAAAGTCTTTACTTGTGCATTGTACGCCCCAACTAAAAGGACGCCCAACTAAAAAAAAGAGAAAAAAAAAACTGACGCGTGTCTTTGATGTGAACAATGTAAAAATAGTTTTCTCCTCCCCAGTCAAGTCTAGATCTAGCGTATTCACTTCATCCTCATCTCTATCTTAGGTAGAAGATTTCTCCTCCATCTGATATTTTTCCAGAAAATTAGGGGTTATTCATTGAAATTTTGTTCTACAATTAGAAATATATCTGCATCGCTGTAGAATGATGGTGTTGAATGGAAGAATAATTTCAAGCGGTAATAATCTCGGTCAAAAAACTCTCGATTTGAACCCTCACAATTTTTGGGCGGGATGAAAATCAAAAGAAAATCCTTTTTGGCGGGGATTATTCCCGCTTGGTGTTTTGGAATAGCTATAAATCTCAACCCTAAAATCAACTAAGAGATATTAAGAGATTTATCTTTTTTTTTGAGGAATTATCAGAGATCAAATACAGCAAGGTATATCCTTTTTATGCTTATCTATAGCTAAATAACTTATGATTTTTGATTTGAAAGATACACCACAAAATGAAATTGGGTTCTTATTTAGAGTGACAGATGGTGCATCTTGAGATTATTTTGTTATTGTTTTCGATTTCAATCAAATTCTATTCAAAATTGATTTTTGTAGCGCTGTGTTAGAAGTGATAGCCATGAGCAAAAACTCTTTTAGTTTTGTTATTATAACTGATGAATGCAAAACTTTTATTAAGGTTATACTTCAGTTACAAACATTGCCCCATTTCTATCGAATCTTCAATATATGTTGATTAATGTGTATTTTATCTGCAGGGAATAAAATCAAAGAAAGAAAAGTTGAAGAAATTGGGGAAGAAAGGTAAATTTCAGCTTATTTTTTGATTTACAACTTTGTATTCGATTTCAATCAATTTCAGCTTAAACTATTCATCTGGGAACAACCAGTAATATAGACATACTCAGCTAAGCTCAATAGCATTAGCACCCTATTCTTTGAGTCTGCAGACCAAATGTACAGTTTTAAGTGATAGCCATTATCTAAATAGTTTAGCTGTAATCTGAGTTTACATGTGATATGAATCATGTTGACTGAATGTATTAGATTATTGAATTGAGGAAAATCTTTGGAAGGTTAAATTTGAACTGGAGCATCTATTCTGTTCTTCTCTGGTGTTTGTTGAAACTCTATGAAAATTTAGTTCTAGAGCATGGAGATTTAACTATAAATTACTGTTAATTGGTATTGTTTAGTTAATTTTAACAGGGATTTTCAATTTTAATGGTTATAGTATTCCGTGAATGTTAGCTTTACTATATTAGTAACATAATCATGACTTACTGGAGCATTGTGTTGAAAATTTGTGTAAGGTCTTGATTTGATGTCTTACAGCCTCTGCTGTAGGAATTGGGAAACTCCCCCTTCACCTTTCATCTATAAATAGGGAGAACCATTGAGGCCTTATCACATAGGTGTTTTTTTCCGAGTGGGTTATAGTCTAAATGTGTATGCTCTGAGTTAACAACTCTCCTTGTTTTTTTATGCGTGATTAGCATGTCTATTTAGTCCGTAACAGTAAATATTGAACGGTTAGCCACTTCGTTTCAAGGCTCAATCTGTCACTTTTGCGAACAAAAACTGTTGGATGCTGTTGTTGACAATTTGGCAACTACATGTGTCGCTTTGTCAATTCTTTGTTTATTTGAAGCCAATGTTATGTGTATTTGCTGATTGAGAGAGATTAACGACTAGATATTATATGCTTCAACGATGTTGATACAACTCTTATTGGAAACACGTTTTTGTTGTTACAATCTTTGGCTACTTTCATGTGTTTTTGGAATCCTTCTATTCCGTTTCAGGGGTGTCATTATTCTTCAGTGAAAGCATTGAGTTTCCAGTTCCAGGGATTATGAACTTTAGACAATAGTGTGATTGTATTAGGAGAGACAGATTTAGTGATTTGCTTTATGTATAATACCATCGTGCAGTTTCGAGCATTTTCAGTTAAGACCTTTGGAAGAATCTGAAAATTTGCAATGATAAAATTCTTAACTTTTTGCAACAGTTGCCTGGGATTTGCTGTTTCTGGGTCTAATTTCTACTAAATCAGCACTTTGAGACGAGGAGAGAAAAGCCAGAAAAGGAAGGCATTTTTTTAAAGAATCACTAAAACTGACTCAAAGTTACTTATAGGTATGTTTTTCAAGCCTTGCTGTACTACACCAGTGTTAAGTACTTCGTTTTTTTTTTCTCATTGTCATTGTGCAATCATTCTTCATGAAGATTAGAGCTCTTTCTCGACAGATGTGACTTCACATCTGTCTAAAGAAGAAGATTTGAGCTCCCAGAGATATAAAAGTTTCCAACTATGTCAATTATAGAACTAGGGACATACTACTTATGATCTGATATTGCTAAGTTAATCAATTAGAGTACTTATTTGAAATGACATTTTGATTATGGGTTTGTGTGGATGTGTGATTACGGGTTTGTGAAATGACATTGTTGACTCTAATAGCAGACTGCACAGATCAGTGTTTACTCTAATTTAACAAACACACTGACCCTAGAGCTGCTGCAATTCATTCTCGCGAAATCTCTCAACTGCGGCTGACATACAGACCCTTCATCTTCGTTGTTGCACTATGAATTGGCCACAGTTCAAACTCTTTGCATTATAAATAGTACCACTTAGAATTTGTCTTATTATCATCCAGATTCATTTGCTCCCATCTTCTCCAGATTGAGTTTTCCAGATTCAGTATGTGTTATTCCAAAACTTGAAATGACTCAATATACTGAAATTACTAGACCAATTTTCCTGAGTTAATACTGGATGTGTGATTATGGGTTTGTGTGGCATGATTATGGGTTTCTATGAGGGAAATTGCATATGGTCTGTTTCATCTGTTATTACCATGTTTGTCCATATAAAAATTTTATGTTTCAAATGGTGCTGAATTTATTGGTAATTTCAAGACTTGTATGTCTAAATTTTCAAGTCAGGGGATAACTACTGTTTTGAAATGAAACATATTTATTAGTTAATGCTAAGCTTGTATTTCTGAATTGATTTATCAGTTTTTGCTTTCATTGGAGTGCAACTGATGGATCTACTGGTCTCTTTGCGTTTCAGAATGGATAAATCCTGGATGAGTACTGATAGAACGAAGAAACGCTATAGAGAAGGAGTTGCGGCGTTTATGCGGTATCATGTCAACCATCTCAAGGAGGAGGGTGAGACATATGATGAATTTCTTATGCTGTGTCTGTGTACGGATTGTTTAAATCTCTGTGCATGCTCTGTTGGCGACGTATAATATCATTTATTCGTAAATGGAATCGATCAAACGTATACTATTTGGAATAAGCATGGGGAAAAGGATGAGGCAATAACTAGTAGTAGGCCAGTTAACGTCAACAATGGTATGCACGCTGAATTTGAAATGGGAACTCCCACTGATGATCCAGACGAAGATTTTGGAATGGGAACTCCCACTGATGCTCCAGACACTATAAATATGATGCAGGCTGCAGAAGAGTTCGCAGATGACCCTATAAAGTTTAAAAAGTTACTTGAAGATGCTGAAAAGACCTTATACGAAGGATTTCCCAACTTCACAAAGTTGTCTGCAATTGTGCAGTTGTTTAAGTTGAAGAGTAAGCACGGTGCATCAGACATGTTTTTTAATGAATTGTTACCCTTGTTAAAGGACATGCTTCCCAAAGAAGGTAATTTAATGGCGAGGAGTACATATCAGGCAAAGAAAATATTGAAAGCAATGGGTTCAGGGTACACAAAGATACATGCATGTATCAACAACTGCATTTTTTATTGGAATGAGTACAAGGATGAAAAAGTGTGTCCTACTTGTAAAGCACCCAGATGGAAAGTTGACAGGGATGGTAAAGTTTACGAGAATGTTCCAGCAAAGGTATTGTGGTACTTCGACATCATCCCAAGATTTCAGCGGCTGTTTCAATCGAAGCACACAGCAAAGATTTGATATGGCACGATACCACTAGAAACAAAGACGGTGTTTTACGTCATCCGGCAGACTCACATGCTTGGAGAGAGATAGATAACAATTTCCCAGAAATTAAAGGTGATCCAAGAAATCTGCGGTTAGCTGTTTCGGCTGATGGAGTTGATGTAAACACAGGCACCAAACATCACAGTGTATGGCCAGTTTTGGTTGTGATTTACAACCTTCCACCGGGGCTGTGTATGAAGAGAAAGTTCATCATGTTGTCGTTACTTATAGATGGTGCGCCAGGAAACAACATCGATGTCTTTTTAGAACCTCTTGTTAAAGATTTTCAATTCTTATTTGAGAAGGGAAAGAGAACATGGGATGCATATGCCCAAGAAATGTTTACTCTACGTGCAGTTGTTTTGTGGACGATAAACGATTATCCTGCTCTTGGTACACTATGTGGTTGTCGCTACGCTGGATATCATGGTTGTGTGGTGTGTCGTAAAAAAACGCACAGTATTAGGCTTCATGACTCAAACAAGAATGTTTATGTTGGTTATAGAAGATTTTTACCCTATGAGCATCCGTTCAGAAGGCAGAAGGGGGCATTTGGCGGAAAACAAGAGTGGGAGACTGCTCCAGAACCAATGACCGGGGAAGAAATATATGAGGAGGTAAAATGTATAAAGAATTCATGGGGAAAGAAGGGGACGAATACTCAAGGGGAAGACGTGCAGGCTACACCTGGAAAAGGTGGAAAGATGAAGCGCATCAAAAACGAAAATTGAGCGCATCAGAAAAATATCAAAAGAAGTCGATAGGTCAGGTGAGGAAGAGGAAGGCAGGGAAACCACTTACTGGAGCAAGTACAACATATGGCAGCGACTACTTAGATATTGGCGCTATAATGATGTCCAACATTGTATTGATTTCATGCATGTCGAAAAGAATGTGGGACAAAGTCTTGTTGGAACGTTGCTGCACAACGGGAATACAAAAGATGGATTAAACGCCAGAAAGGATTTGGTGCGTTTGGGGTTAAAATCGGAGTTACACCCTAAGACAGATGACAAAGGAACGATACTTCCCGCAGCATGTTATACATTAACTACGGAAGAAAAAGACATATTCTTGGAGACACTATCCGAGTTAAGAGTTCCAGAAGGGTATTGTTCGGATTTTTCCACCCTTGTGAACCTAAAAGAGCGTAAGCTGATCGGACTCAAATCACATGATTACCATATGCTTATGCAACAATTTTTGCCCGTCGCTATTCGATCAATTATGCCTACACCTGTGAGATATGCTATTATCAGGTTTTGTTTCTTTTTCAGATCAATATCTGCCAAAGAAATCATGGTGGAAGAGCTAGATAAATTGCAAGAGGATCTCTGTGTGACGTTATGCTTACTAGAGAAGTATTTTCTTCCATCCTTCTTTGACATCATGATTCATTTAACTGTACATCTTACCAGGGAAGTGAAGTTATGCGGTCCGGTTTGCTTTCGATGGATGTATCCTTTCGAAAGGTGTATGAAGGTTATAAAGGGGCATGTGCGAAACAAGAATCAACCTTGTGGATGCATTGCCGAAGAGAATGTTGCAGAAGAGACGATTGAGATATATTGTGAGTACCATAAAAGCATCAGGACAATTGGTATTCCACTAGATAGGCATAATACATCTCAGGAGGGAGAACCGTTATCAGCTGAAGAGCCGTGTATAGTTACCCCTGAACAGTTGAGACAAGCACATTTCTATGTAATGCAGAACACGCCTGAAATTGAGCCTTACATAGAGTAAGTATTAATTTGTTTTTTTTTTTTTTTTTTCCTGTTTTTTTTTTGTACAAAGTATAATAACATTTGGTTATTGTACATACCAGCCGACACAAGCTATATTTGGAAACTAACTATTCTACTAAAAAGCGAGCATGGCTGAGAAAGAGCACTCTAACACTTTTGGCGCTTGGTTAAAAAATGAGGTAATAGGTCATAGAAAAAGTGTCTTGTTTGATGTGTTATATTCCTTTAAAGTCAAGGTTCATCCTAATAATGAATTTCAGGTTGAAAAAGAGTTGGCAGACGACAGAGAAAGTATCTCAGAGAACTTAAGATGGATATCACACGGCCCGCACTACGAGGTAACGAAATACACTGTATATCGCATCAATGGATATCTATTCCGCACAAGATCCCGTGATGGTAGAATTCACCAGAATAGTGGGGTTAGCGTTGCAGCAAATGACATGCACATATCTAGAGATGATGAGTTACATATGGTAAAGCCTCTTATTATGGTGTCTTGCAAGAGATATGGGAGTTAGATTACTGTGAAAGAAAAGTTCATCTGTTCAAGTGCAATTGGGTTGATAATAAACGTGGGGTCAAAAGAGATGCTCTTGGCTACAAGATTGTTGACCTTACTATGTTGGGATACAAAAATGATCCTTTTATTTTAGCCTCACAAGCTAAGCAGGTATTTTATGTCAAAGACCAGTTAGATAAGAAAAAGTCTATTGTTTTTGTGACACCTCCCAAAAATTATAGAGATGACGATGGCAACGATGAGGAATTCAGTACAGTAATCTTTTCTGGAATGATAATATCTTGCCGTCTGTAGATCCACAAGACTTGGGTAAAGAATCCCGAAATGATTACTTCCGAACTGACTGCCGAGGTTTACTTATACGCAAGCCAAAATGACACACTCCCGCAGGTACGTCGCTTTATTTCCTTTAATCTGTGGTTATTCGGTTAGTGACATGATATTGAAAGAACGATAAAGATGGAACTTATGTTTAATCCTGTTCCTTAGCATGCTTTCTGTATGTTTGCGTGCTTTATTCTTTGTAAAATGAATAACATCATTTTATCCGTGTCTCATATGGAACTTCAATTGAAATTGCTACTACTGTACTTTACAACTTGCTACTCTGGTCACTTTTAAATAGATATCCAAGAGAATGAGAGTTGGTATGTTTTTGTCCTATTGCTTGAATATATTTATGGGCACATGCACTATAACTACATGTTGTACTTGTATTTCAGAAATCTTTTATACACTTCATAACATTACTCAAAGCATATGGTGAAATTGAATTCCAAGTACCCAAATTAGATTCGTAACCCTGTAGATATATGATGGAAACTCCAGTTCATTAACCACAAAAAAAAACATTTAAAATGATGGTGCTAAAGGTCTTATGGTTCTCAATTTTATGGTGAAAGCATTTGGGCGCGGACTGATGCTTTTTCCTAAGGAATTGCATGGAGCGGTTCACTTGCTTGTGTGAGGAGTTTGTATTGTGTAGCCTGTGAAGAATAGTGAATTTTAATCTCATTTTCCTTGTTCCAATTTAACCCTCAACCGTTTTGAATACCATACTTGACAGGGTTTTTCCCATATCTTGTGAAAGTCCTCTTTGTAAGAAGTCTTGACCATAATTTATGTTGAGTTGGGCTGACACCTTGTATTAATTGTTGTGCCCTCGTTCTTTCTTCCTTGTTTTTGTTGGACTCAGAACCCTATTTTCCTGTTGCAGGTTTGTTGTGGCTATTCAACACTCTACATTGTCCCTGAGCTTTAACGAAGTCATTTTTATGCCATCAGATGCCTCTATAAGTTTGACACTCGAATTGTAGGACACGAACTCTGCATCTAAAACATCAAGAATTTGATTATGGGATTGTTTTGTCTTGTTATATAAAGAGCAAAATAAATGCATTCCTACTGCAATCGCAGTTTTGGAGTGGCTGGCTCCAAAATCAATTTGATGTAACATTTTTGTTTTTTTCTTTTGGAAAGAGGTAAATAAAAAATATTGGTTGTAGATCTAAATTTTTTCATTAAACATATTGGCTAAAAATATACAAGCTTTTGTGAATTGATAAGTTAAACAGGTTTGGTTGGTCTCACAGATGGCTCCTGTCGTTTGCAGTCCCTTCTAGATTTGTATGAAAAGTTTAAGATATGGTTTCCCATTTTGGATTTTGGCGTGGTTATATATCGGGAATTCTGGGAGAAAGTAACACAACAGAACTCCACTATACGTGTTTTATTTTCACAAAACACCCGGCTGCACCCGCTGTATTGCAATACCCTTGGAAGCCACAATCACTTGTAATGTATCCTTCTATACACCAGAGATTGAGGTTTCTTTATTGCAGTGAACATGCATAAACATTACCCTAGCATATGTTGCTTGAAAATTAAGCATACTAGGAGCATTTGGCCTAGAAAAGACTCGGTAACAACCATGGATAGTACTTTAAAAGTTAAAATTCAATCTCATGTGTCTAATGGATCCGACGCTATGTTCACAATTTGTTTTTCGTGTAGCCATCTCATAATCCTCCCAAAAAAAATATGGAGTAACCATATGTCAATCTTTTGTCATGTTTGATATAATGTGTCAATTCCTTAGTATATGCGTGTCTAATAAACCAGATACTATGGACACATAAACAAACCAATGTGGCTAAATAAATCATCTTTCCGTCACAGACTAAAAGGTGTGTCTATTGTCATCCGACACTTTTGACACATACAAAATTATTTAATGTGGCCATATACGCATCTATGGCTACATGTGATTGGATTAAACTGAAAACTATGACCAAACGATACCCTATGGATACAGTTGATGGGTTAAGGAATAAACCCATGACTAAATGGTGCACTATGGCTACATGGTAACACAAAATGTGGCTATAGTTATACTGATGACCAATAGCCACACAAATAACCTGAAACGTGGCTGGGCTGTAAACCAAAAAACGTGGCCTATGTGAAGGTTTGTAATAGTGAAATTAAATTGGTATGTATTTCTTCTTTTAGTCTATGAAACGTCTATTCTCGGAAATTTCATTAGGAACCCGTTCTTGTACCTTTGCCAATTTTATTGATAAAAAGGGGGAGAATTAATGTGTAGTTCAACTACATATACATATGGTTTTCGGATCATTGTGTAAGGGGGAGTGGTTTCCATGTGAGATGGAGTATTGACTAAGGAGGAGTGATACATATCACCGTAGTATTATTGTTAGTCGTGATGCAATTGGAATTTGATGTTACATAATAATACTATATCACTGTATAATGATGATCGAGAATCTCGATTTATCTCATTGTTATAGATACGGATCTTCAACAACGGTGATGCTAAACTTACAACCTTTGGCATCATTGGAGTACTTGGAAGTACGAAGATTTCAGGGAACGCTGAAGATTAGACTATGGAATAGGAGCCACTAAAGTTTATCTTTTTTGTATTCCATATGTATTAATAGTTTTGTCACTAAAATTGACAAAGGGGGAGATTGTTAGAGCATAGCACGGTCGACGTCGCATGCGTTGCTATCTCAAGCA
The DNA here is from genome assembly GCF_003573695.1 of Papaver somniferum. Taxonomy (NCBI): domain Eukaryota; kingdom Viridiplantae; phylum Streptophyta; class Magnoliopsida; order Ranunculales; family Papaveraceae; genus Papaver; species Papaver somniferum. The sequence continues at coordinate 185,397,398 of NC_039364.1, read as the reverse complement.
TGTTTGTCAATGTTAGTGATCAAAACTATGAGTCTTGATTTTTAGTCTACATAGCTAAGTCTCGGACTAGGATAGAAAAGTGTAGTTGAGCTCAAGGACTTCATGGAGATTCATCATACAAAGACGAAGATCTACTCAAGGAACCGTGGAACTTCATCAACAAAAAGGTATGTGGAGACTTGAACTTATCTATCACTCAAAAGTCTATCTCTTCTATCTCCTACTTCTTATGAGACAAAAGTCGTATGCTATATAGACTGGATCATACACATTTGATATTTCGAGCCGAGTATATCTCGCCTATCTATATCTCGAAATCATGTGTTGGTAAAGCGTTTCGCTTTGATCGGGTTTATCTTCACCTAATGACGAAAGTCATAATGTTTCAATCACTTTGAAAATCGCTTTGACGAGAAATATTGTAACAACTATATAACGTCCTCTAAGAATGTTTCAATGGTTGGAATGAGAGTTTAGGTCTATATAACCAATGATGGATATAAGCATTGTGTGGAAACACATATGTGCATAAGTCTTATTCCTTAATCCGAAGTTTGTGAACTTTGTTGATTGAGAGAAACCGGAGGAATTGGCTTTGCCAAGTCCGCGAACTGACGGAAGTTCTCTTGCCGAGAATTTATGCTGGGATTTTCCAAAAACTTGTTTGCGTGTTTAGTCCGCGAACCTAGTCCGCGAACTGGAGGAAGTCTCCTTGCCGAGATTTTCTGCTGAGTTTGGAAAACTCTTCCGGTTGTCTTTAGTCCGCGAACTTGTTTGCGTACTTGAGTGGGTTATGATCTAAAGATGTACTCTGAACATGAAACTTAAATTACTAAGGAATACAGATGCAAACCGTGGCTATAAAGTTCATGAGTCGATTCAATCGAATCGAATCATCTTTGTTTCAATTGTGTCTTGTGTAGTTACATAAGATCTCATAGCAATTGAACAACTCTCTAACTAGTTCATTTGAGTCAATTGAACTAGTTATGGTGAAGAAGAACAAGGTTAATAAGAAATGCTCATATGGTTGACCTTTTGGGTTACTATGTTGAACCAACATACACGTACACGTTTGGGCACGGTTTTTATAAACCCAGTAAACGTATATCTCAAGTGTGTGTGACAATCTAATTTTTTGATCTAACGGTTGAGAAATATTAGCTTGAATCTAAATCAGGTTTTCATCTAATAGTGAATATTGATTGCTTTGTAACTAAGGCAAAACCCTGATTTGAAGATTATATATAGGAGACATCTAGCATTGGGAAAAACTAATCCCCACACGTCTGTGTGATACTAGTGCGCTCGCTAGAGTCGATTCTCCTCTAACCTTTGGTTTTCTTCTCTAAAACCAGGTTAACGACTTAAAGACTTCATTGGGATTGTGAAGCCAGACCGATACTACTTTTATCGTAGTTGTGTGAGCTGATCTTGCATCTTCTATCGTACGAGTACAATCGTTGTTTGGCTTGAGATCGTGAGAGTTCTCTGATAGGCAAGATAAAGAAGTCACAAACATCTTCGTCTCACTGTTTGTGATTCCTCGACATCCTCTTGTGTATTCAAGTAAGACTGTTGGGAGGTGATTGATTAATCTAGGTTGTTCTTCGGGAATATAAGACCGGATTATCAATTAGTTCATGTTCACCTTGATTTCATATCTTAAGACGGAACAAAAACCTAGGGTTTTTCTGTGGGAGACAGATTTATCCTTTGATAGACTTTTCTGTGTGAGACACGTTTGTTTATTATCAAGTCTGCGATTTTGGGTTGCAGCAACTCTTTGTTGTGGGTGAGATCAGCTAAGGGAATCAAGTGCGCAGTATCCTGCTGGGATCAGAGGCGTAGGAGTACAACTGTACCTTGAATTAGTGGGAGACTGATTGGGGCTCAACTATAGTCCGTTCTGAAGTTAGCTTGGAGTAGGCTAGTGTCTGTAGCGGCTTAATACAATGTGTATTCAATCTGGACCAGGTCCCGCGGTTTTTCTGCATTTGTGGTTTCCTCGTTAACAAAACTTCTTGTTAGAGCATAGCTCGGTCAACCTCGCATGCGTTGCTATCTCAAGCATGTTTGTCAATGTTAGTGATCAAAACTATGAGTCTTGATTTTTAGTCTACATAGCTAAGTCTCGGACTAGGATAGAAAAGTGTAGTTGAGCTCAAGGACTTCATGGAGATTCATCATACAACGACGAAGATCTACTCAAGGAACCGTGGAACTTCATCAACAAAAAGGTATGTGGAGACTTGAACTTATCTATCACTCAAAAGTCTATCTCTTCTATCTCCTACTTCTTATGAGACAAAAGTCGTATGCTATATATACTAGATCATACACATTTGACATTTCGAACTGAGTATTCATTTCTTATCTTTTATCTCGAAATCGTGTGTTGGTAAAGCGTTTCGCTTTGATCAAGTTTATCTTCACCTAGTGACGAAAGTCATGAAAAGTTTCAATCACTTTGAGAATTGCTCTGACGTGAATCGGTCTGTGAATAACGGCTACATAGCATCCTCTGAGAATGTCTCAATGATTGAAATGAGAGTTTAGATTACATAACCATGTATTCCTTGAACCGAAGTTTTCAAACTTTGTTGATCAAGAGAAATCCGGAGGATTGTGGAATTGGCTTTCCAAGTCCGCGATCTATCGGAAGTTCTCGACCGAGAGTTTCTGCTGGATTTTCCAAAACTCGTTTGTGTGCTTAGTCCACGAACTCAATCCACGAACTTGTTTGTGAACTTAAGAGGTTATGATCTAAAGATGTGCTTTGAACATGAAACATTAAATTACTAAGGAATGCTTTATGCAAACCGTGGCTATAATGTTCATGAGCCGATTCAATCGAATCGAATCATCTTTGTTTCAATTGTGTCTTGTGTCGTTACATAAGATCTCATAGCAATTGAACAACACTTTAACTAGTTCATTTGAGTCAATTGAACTAGTTATGGTGAAGAAGAACAAAGTTAATATGAAACGCTCATATGGTTAACCTTTTGGGTTACTATGTTGAACCAACATACACGTACACGTTTGGGCATGGTTTTCACGAACCCAGTAAACGTCTACCCAAGTGTGTGTGACAAGCTAATTTTTTCGATCTAACGGTTGAGAAATATTAGCTTGAATCTAAATCAGGTTTTCATCTATCGGTGAATAAGGATTTCTTTGTAACTAAGGCAAAACCTTGATTTGAAGGCTATATAAAGGAGACATCTAGCATTGTGCAAAATTAATCCCCACACGTCTGTGTGCTACTAGTGCGCCCGCTAGAGTCGATCTCCATTAACCTTTGATTTTCTTCACTAAAATCAGGTTAACGACTTAAAGACTTCATTGGGATTGTGAAGACAGACCGATACTTCTTTATCGTAGTTGTGTGATCTGATATTGCATCTTCTATCGTATGAGTATAATCGATTGATAGGCTTGAGATCGTGAGAGTTCTCCGATAGGCAAGATAAAGAAGTCACAAACATCTTCGTCTCACTGTTTGTTATTCCTCGACAATCCGCTTGTGTAGTCAGGAAGGATTGTAGAGAGGTGATTGATTAATCTAGGATGCTCTTCGGGAATATAAGACCGGATTATCAATTGGTTCCTATTCACCTTGATTTTATATCAAAAGACGGAACAAAACCTAGGGTTTATCTATGGGAGACAGATTTATCCTTTTACAGACTTTTCTGTGTGAGACAGATCTGTTTATTATCAAGTCTGTGATTTTGGGTTGCAACAACTCTTGGTTGTGGGTGAGATCAACTAAGGGAATCAAGTGCGCAGTATCCTGCTGGGATCAGAGGCGTACGAGTACAACTGTACCTTGGATCGGTATGAGACTGATTGGGGTTCAACTATAGTCCAGTCCGAAGTTAGTTTGCAGTAGGCTAGTGTCTGTATCGGCTTAATACAGTGTGTATTCAATTTGTACTAGGTCCCGGGGTTTTTCTTCATTTGCGGTTTCCTCGTTAAAAAAATTTTTGGTGTCTGTATTATTTCTTTTCCGCATTATATTTTATATAATTGAACTAATACAGGTTGTGCGTTCGTGATCATCAATTGGAAATCCAACCTTTGGTTGTTGATTGATATTGATTGATCCTTGGACATTGGTCTTTGGTACCGTCCAAGTATTCCTTGTATTTGATAAAGACTCGTTATTGTTTTTAGCTTGAGTAAAAATCAAATCAAGAGAGAGATATTAACTCCTTGAGATACTTTTATCTAGATTGAGTCTGACTGTTTAGTTGATTCTCTAACAAAGTATTTCGGAGTTAGTCCATACAGATTGCTAAGCGAAATATTGGGTGGTGTTGTTAGACCCCCGCTTTTTCAATTGGTATCAGAGCAGGCAAACACGGTAAACCTAATAAGTTTGTGTTTGTTCGTTCCATATAAATTGCCCCATGGGAAATTTCTTTGGAAAACTTGCTCCTGGCATCTGTAACGCACGCCACAATTTCTTAAAGATTGTTCAAAGATTATTACGGTTAAAACCTCTGGGTTCTCATGATAATCTTACTTCATCTAAAAGGGGAGATTTAGATGTTAAGAAGCAATCTGAAGGAAAAAATAAAAGGAAAGAAAAATTGGGAAAACGTTCAATACGCTCAAGGATATGGAACCTCACTAGATTAACTCTTGATCTCTATGAGGAATACTATCGTGATGGATCAATTGATAAAGATCTGTTTAAAGCGTTCGAAGGCGTTTTTAAATTCTTAGAAAACTTAATTCTGTTAAGTCTAAGAATCTTTCCGGAAAGGGTGTTGGTCGTGTTAAAAATGTTAATACTGAACAACCCAGATATCTGAAATATCCTTCTTCTAGCCCGAACCAACGAAGGATAAAAAGCTCCAGCTGCCCTGACTATCATCATTATTTTGATTATACTACAGGGACTGTTCACACCTATCAACCAGATGTGTCACATGAGAATTCCTCTGCGCATTATGCCTCTTGGTAACAAGACTGGCTTTTCCCCATTTGTACATATCTTAATGTGGGGCAAGAAATGGCTTGAGTTGTGTACAGTTGTGTTGTTGTTTGGTTAACTTTCTATTACCTCTGTTTTCTTCCACTTTTTATTGGTTGTTTACCACTTATGTGGAAAGGGCTAAGATTTTTCCTTAAGTCTTTTGGATCACGGTTCGTGTACAGACCAAGCCCATGAATGAGGAATATATATATGTTGGTGGTCCGCGAACCTTCTCTTTTCTCATCTTCCGTCCGCGTACGTGAACTAGGGTTTGTGCTTCTCCACCATTAAAGCTTCTTTGAAGAAATCAAAAGGAAGGGTGTTTGAGGTTCTCTTCAAGTAAGTAATCTCCTTTTTTGTATCTCTTTATGATGATTTCTAGAAGCATGAAAAGGAGTTCTAAAAGCTCAAAATCCTCTAGCTTGAATCCACCTTGTGATCAAAATTCTCTTAGTATTAGGTTTGTGAATGATTCTTGTGCTAGAACTTTTGATAGGATTGCTTCTAAAGGTTTTATTCTAGAAAAGAAATTGGAAACCTTTAGTGGATATGAAGAGGATTTAGCTTGCTTCAAAAAGTTCAATCTTGAGAATATCTTTAATGGCCTCGGTGAAGTTTTTGATTCTCTAACAAGGATTTTCTATGCCAACATTCATGATGTTGATTTTAAGAAGATGGAATTCAAATCCATGATAAATAGAGAAAGGTTTCTTGTTAATAGAGAGTAATTTCAAGGGTCACCAAAATACCGTTGGGCAACATATGGTTACCTAGACCAAGTGATAAACGTCCTTCATATGATGATATCTCTATTGGACTTTGTGGAAAGAAGGTTGTTTGGAGTCAAGGAAAGTTTCCTACTAATGATCTTAGTATTGCTTTAATGGCGTTTGGAAAACTCGGTATCTCTAACCTTTGTCCCTCCACAATTGAGAATTCTTGGTGGAGTTATGAGTTTGCGGAATTGGTCTTCTTCCTTGCATCCGACAATACAGATCTTGATATTTGTGGCTTTATCATCTTTCAAATGATGATGATGACTTCTCACATCAAGATGTTAGGATATCCTTGTTTGATTATCCAAATTTGCCGTGATCGTGGACTTGATTTTATTGGAAATTCTTTTGGGGTTCCCAAACTTGTTCGTCCATGTACTTTTCGGCGTATAAGGGAAAATGCTCGCAAGCGACAAAGAGGTACTTATCTTGATGTTGAAGACCCTACCACCTTGAGGCTTATTCAAAAATTTTACAAGGGTGTGTGCAAGGTAAATGCAAGAGTAAAGTGCTTAAAATATCAAGTGTCGTTAATTGGAACCAAGTGTCACGACCTCAAGGAAGAGTTGGATTCAATTCAAGCTACTTGGAAATTTTCCGATGATGAAGGTGATGAGTAATGCATCTTCTTATTTGCCTAGTATGTCTTCTTTTTGGATTACTTGGAAGAATAACTAGTGCTTTGAATGGCGATGATTGTGACTACACATAGCTATTTTTGTTTTCATCTTCTTATGTTATTTTTTAGGTTTATTGGTATTAAATTCTAAAAATATTTGGAGGATGATGTTTATTGCAGTATTTTAATGGTTTGTGATATTGCAATACTTTTATGGGATATGTATTGTTTACGTCCGTGAACTTGAAGGTCCCATATTGCAGTCAAAAGTAAAGTCGTTCATGAATCGGTATTCGTATTGATGAAAGGACGAATAGACTTTTGACATATAAAAAAGTTATGCCTATGTAGTCATGTATTTGATGAAAAATAGGTTAAAATCTTTTGTTCAACAAGGATAAAGTCATTATGTCATTATGATGGAAAATAGAATAGATCCTTGTATGTTATCCACGGTATTGATCTTCATTGATCCATTTTATTATGTTTTACCGTGAAGGCTCCATTGTGTTCTTATGTTGAGCACCTTACAACTAAGTCGATTTACCTTGGCTTTGTTGGTTTTTCCATAAGATGTTATATGTCGAGCATTAGAAACTCAATTAATCAACTAGTTTGGTTATTTAGTTAGTACTCCATAAGTCTTCTTTCTTATGTTGAGTACATGCACGGTTAAGGTTGTCATATTCTATGATGAACTTAGTCGGGGTTCCATAAGTTCTCTTATGTTGAGCCCAAAATAATTAAATTAATTATTCCAATTAGATTAATTATAGGTTCTCTTGTAATTAATCTAGTTGAGTTTTCATATATTCCACAAGTCCTTGTGTTGAGTATATGAAAGGCTACACTATCATGTTCTTTGGTTAATGTAGTCATATATTCTGTAAGGTTTTCCTTATGTTGAGTATTTGAACGGTTAAGTTAGTCATCTCCGTGTGATTGATTTAGTCGTAGCTCCGTGAGTTTACTTATGTTGAGCACTTTCAATTAAATTGATCACTTTTGTGGTTTGATTTAGTTTCGTATTCCAATTGAATTAATCATGGGTTTACTTGTGGTTAATTTGCTTGAGCTTTGGATATAGAAAATCATTCTTATGGTTTTTGGTGTCCAATAAAAACTCCTTCTTTTCTTTCGAAATTAAGGTAGCTCTTGTTGTTCTCTCGGGAATGACATCAAATGGGGAAGAGTTCTTTTAAACTTGTGCTTAATGGTAATATCTTGTGGGGAGTGCGGCTCTGGAATTTTATAGGGGTTATCTTGTATCTTAAAACTGCTTGATGAATGTTGTTAGCTTCGGCTATTAAATTGCATCTAAATTAAGTTGGTATGTATTTTTATTTTGGTCATGAAATGTCTCTTGTGGAAATTTCATTATGATCCCATTCTTATACCTTTGCCAATTTTATTGACAAAAAGGGGGAGAAATATTGTAGTTCACACTACAAATACATATGGTTTCCGGATCATTGTATAAGGGGGAGTGGTTTCCATGATAGAGGTGGAGTATTGACTAAGGGGGATTATTGTTAAAGTCGTGATACGATTGGACTTTGATGTTATATAATAATACTATGACATTGTATAATAATGATCGAGAATCTCGACTTCTCTCATTGTTATAGCTACGGATCTTCAACAACGATGATGCTAAACTTACAACCTTTGGGATCATTGGAGTACTTGAAAGGACGAAGATTTCAAGGAACGTTGAAGATTAGACTATGGAATAGGAGCCACTAAAGTTTATCTTTTTTGTATTCCATATGTGTTAATAGTTTTGTCACTAAAATTGACAAAGGGGGAGATTGTTAGAGCATAGCTCGGTCAACCTCGCATGCATTGCTATCTCAAGCATGTTTGTCAATGTTAGTGATCAAAACTATAAGTCTTGATTTCTAGCCTACATAGCTAAGTCTCGGACTAGGATAGAAAAGTGTAGTTGAGCTCAAGGACTTCATGGAGATTCATCATACAACGACGAAGATCTATACAAGGAACCGTGGAACTTCATCAACAAAAAGGTATATGGAGACTTGAACTTATCTATCACTCAAAAGTATATCTCTTCTATCTCCTACTTCTTATGAGACAAAAGTCGTATGCTATATAGACTAGATCATACACATTTGACATTTCGAGCTGAGCATTCATTGCTTATCTTTTATCTTGAAATCGTGTGTTGGTAAAGCTTTTCGCTTTGATCAAGTTTATCTTCACCTAATGAAGAAAGTCATGAAAAGTTTCAATCACTTTGAGAATTGCTCTGACATGAATCGGTATGTGAATAACTGCTACATAGCGTCCTCTGAGAATGTCTCAATGATTGAAATGAGAGTTTAGATTACATAACCATGTATTCCTTGAACCGAAGTTTTCGAACTTTGTTGATCAATATAAATCAGTGGGATTGTGGAATTGGCTTGCCAAGTCCGCGAACTGTCGGAAGTTCTCGACCGAGAATTTCTGCTGGATTTTCCAAAACTCGTTTGTGTGTTAGTCCGCGAACTGGCGGAAGTTCTCTTTCTGAGAATTTCTGCTGAGTTTGGAAAACTAAACCGAATAACTTAAGTCCGCGAACTTGTTTGTGAACTTAAGAGGTTATGATCTAAAGATGTGCTCTGAACATGAAACATTAAATTACTAAGGAATGCTTTATGCAAATCGTGGCTATAACGTTCATGATCTGATTCAATCGAATCAAATCATCTTTGTTTCAATTGTGTCTTGTGTAGTTACATAAGATCTCATAGCAATTGAACAACTCTTTAACTAGTTCATTTGAGTCAATTGAACTAGTTATGGTGAAGAATAACAAGGTTAATATGAAATGCTCATATGGTTAACCTTTTGGGTTACTATGTTGAACCAACTTACACGTACACGTTTGGGCATGGTTTTCACGAACCCAGTAAACATATACCCAAGTGTGTGTGACAAGCTAAGTTTTCGATCTAACGGTTGAGAAATATTAGCGTGAATCTAAATCAGGTTTTCATCTAACGGTGAATAAGGATTGCTTTGTAACTAAGGAAAAACCCTGATTTGAAGACTATATAAAGGACACATCTAGCATTGTGCAAAACTAATCCCCACACGTATGTGTGCTACTAGTGCACCCGCTAGAGTCGATCTCCATTAACCTTTGATTTTCTTCTCTAAAATCAGGTTAATGACTTAAAGACTTCATTGGGATTGTGAAGCCAGACCGATACTATTTTATCGTAGTTGTGTGATCTGATCTTGCATCTTCTATCGTATGAGTACAATCGATTGATTGGCTTGATATCGTGAGAGTTCTCCGATAGGCAAGATAAAGAAGTCACAAACATCTTCGTCTAACTGTTTGTGATTCCTCGACAATCCGCTTGTGTAGTCAGGAAGAATTGTAGAGAGGTGATTGATTAATCAAGGCTGTTCTTCGGGAATATAAGACCGGATTATCAATTGGTTCCTGTTCACCTTGATTTTGTATCAAAATACGGAACAAAACCTAGGGTTTGTCTGTGGGAGAGAGGTAATCCTTTTATAGACTTTTCTGTGTGAGGCATATCTGTTTATTATCAAGTCTGTGATTTTGGGTTGCAGCAACTCTTGCTTGTGGGTGACATGAACTAAGGGAATCAAGTGCGCAGTATCCTGCTGGGATCAGAGGCGTACGAGTACAACTGTACCTTGGATCGGTGGGAGACTGATTGGGGTTCAACTATAGTCCAGTCCGAAGTTAGTTTGTAGTAGGCTAGTGTTTTTAGCGGCTTAATACAGTGTGTATTCAATCTGGACTAGGTCCCGGGGTTTTTCTGCATTTGCGGTTTCCTCGTTAACAAAATTTCTGGTGTCTGTGTTATTTCTTTTCCGCATTATATTTTATATAATTGAAATAATACAGGTTGTGCATTCGTGATCATCAATTGGAAATCCAACCTTTGGTTGTTGATTGATATTGATTGATCCTTGGACATTGGTCTTTGGTACCGTCCACGTGTTCCTTGTATTTGATAAAGACTCACTATTGTTTTTAGCTTGAGTAAAAATCAAATCAAGAGAGAGATATTAATTCCTTGAGATACTTTTATCTAGATTGAGTCTGACTGTCTAGTTGATTCTGTAGCAAAGTATTTCGGAGTTAGTCCATACAGATTTCTAAGCAAAATATTGGGTGGTGTTGTTAGACCCCCGCTTTTTCACTTCTGGTGTCTGTGTTATTTCAATTTCCGCATTATATTGTTTTATCTTTATAATTTGAAATAATACAGGTTGTGCGTTGAAGTTTAATCAATTAGAGATCCGACCTTGTTGTTGTTGATTTCATTGATTAACACTTGGATATTGGTCTTTGGTACCTTCCAAGTTATTCATTGTGTTTGATTAAAGACTCGTTGATTTCTATTAGCTCGAGTAAATCAAAAACAAGAGAGAGATATTAACTCCTTGAGATACTTTTATCTGGATTGAGTCTGACTTTCTAGTTGATTCTCTAGCAAAGTATTTCGGAGTTAGTCCATACAAATTGCTAAGCGAAATATTGGGTGGTGTTGTTAGACCCCCGCTTTTTCACAATTGATATACCATACTTATATTCCCGAATAACAACCTAGAAATATTAATCACCTGATATGGTAGCGAAACAAGATATTGTGGAATCACAAACGATGAGACGAAGATGTTTGTGACTACTTTTTATCTTTCCTATAGGAGATTAAATCTCGAAAAAATCTTAGAGAAGATAGTGCTCAATCGCGATAGAAAACAGCAAGATCAGAACACGCAGCTACAGAGAAAATAGTTGGGTCTGGCTTCACAATTCCAATGAAGTCTTTAAGTCGTTAACCTACAGGGTTTAGCGAAAACCTAAGGTTAAAGGAGAATCGACTCTAGATTATACAACTAGTATCACACATGAGGTGTGGGGATTAAGTTTTCTTGTTGCTATAGTTCTCTTTTATATGGTTTTCAAATCAGGGTTTGCAATCTAAGTTACCTTGGTAACAAAGCATTCAATATTCACTGTTATATGAAAACCTGATTAGATTCAAGCTAATATCTTTCAACCGTTAGATCGAACTTAGATTGTTATACACAAATGAAACGTATCCTCATTTAGTTTTAGTAACTGTACCTAAACGTGTACACCATGTTGGCTCAACTGTAGTTAACCGAGGTTAGCTATATGAACACTCTCATATCAACCTTATTCCTCTTAACCATAGCTAGTTCAAATGACTCAAATGAAACTAGTTAAAGAGTTGTTCAATTACTATATTCTCATAGAAGTATACAAGAACACAATTGAAGCAAAATCGGTTTGATTCACTCGAATCAATTCATGAACATTATAGCCACGGTTTGCAAAGAATGCATTCCTTAATATATAGATGTATTAGTTCATGAGCCAACCGATTTTATAACTTTAACCACTCAAGTATGCAAACGGGTACGCATACTTAAGTAGCCGGTATGAGTTTGGGTTCTCCAGTATGTAAACGGGTACGCATACTTAGTACACTTCCAAAACCCAGCAGAAATTCCCGGACCTATACCTTACGCAAATATGCGTACCGGTATGTGTACTTAGTACACGGAATTTCACAACTACAAGTACGCATACGGGTATGCATACTTTAGTTCCGGTTATGGATCACATACATGCAAGTTATGCGTACTTTAGTTCCGATTATGGATCACATACATGCAAGAATGCACACTATGTTTATAATTCAATGATGGTTAAGTATTCTAAACTCTTATTTCAATCATTGAAACTTTCTTAGAGGATGATAATAGCCATTTTCATACACTATTAGCATCGCAATTTTCAAGTTATTGAAATAATCATAACGAAACATTCCAAGTCTACACCAAATGATTGTATCACACAAACCATGTAAGATGTTACTCGGCAATTTTCACATGATCATCTTTTGACTTTCCTCAAGAATATAAGATGAACTTGGTTGAAGCGAAAGCTTGCCAATACAAATTCCGAAAAATATGTAAGCGAGTTAAACTCAGCTCGAAATCTCAAATGTGTATAATCGACAACTATATAATAATACGACTTTTGTCTCAATATAGGAGATAAAGTAGAAATAGACTTTCCAAGTGATAGATGAGTTTTAGTCTCCATATACCTTTTGTTGATGAAGTTCCACAAGCTCTCCTTAGTAGTTCTTCGTCTTCAATTGATGAACGCCGTGAAATCTAATGCTCCACTACACAATCTATCCTAGTCCGAGACATTACTATAAGTAGACTATAAATCAAGACTTATAGTTTTAATCACTAACATTGACAAACAAGCTTGAGATAGCAATGCTTGCGAGTGCGGCCGAGCAATTCTCTAACAACATGTAATAGACTTAATCTTTGTAGACAAAAGTTCATCATATCTTCAATCAATATTTGCATAATGACATAATAGGCTTAACTTATTTTTGTCAAAAGTTCATTCAATCTTTTATCAATATTTGCATAATGACATATGAAAGACTTAACTTTTGACATATATGGGACAATCATAGTTCACGGACGTAAACACACATATCCTATAAAAAATTGCAATATATGAAACCATAAAGATTAATACTGCAAAAATCATCTTCCAAATAAACTTTAGAATTTAAATAAATAAATCTAAAACATTGGAAGATGAAAATCGTTGGAAATAGTTATGTGTACTCACAATGATGGCTATTTCAAACCCTAGTTATCCTTCTTAAAACACAAGAATAAATTCTCATAAGAAGTTTCCTAGACAAAATCAAGTTTCTTTGGGAACATCATATCTTTTAAAGGGTCCATCATAAAAGGTATCACTGATATCCTTGATTATTTTGACCGTAGAGACTCCATGTTCATGAGTTAGAATATTAACTTTCCAATCAATAATGCGGGCAAGATGCCTAGCTTTGACACAGTCCATGATGAGTTTCTTCTGATTCCTGATCAAGATCTTTTGATTATCAAGGATTTTGGTATGACCGTCAATAAGCTGATTTATTTGCAGTTGAAGATTTGCAAATTCGAACCTAGAGTCATTCTGAAAAAGAATTAAATCCTTGAAAGATTCTACAATCCAGGAGTTGTACTCTTTCCTTTTAATCATCTTTTCAAGACAAGTTCTTGAACAAAACCGTATCCTTTAACGTCTTCTTCCATCTCAAGATTCACCACTTCCTGAGGTCTTGAAGAGTTTCCATTTTTTTTATTAGGGATGGAAAATCAGTATATAAAATATATATGTTTATAAACAAGAGGAAAATACCCTTGTTATAGAAACCCTAAAAACTCCCAAGCAAGGACACAGACGTTCTTGGGATGGATAAGGAAGGTTAATGGATCATAAAAGATTCAAGAAAAAGAAATACTCTCTGTTTTTAGATATCTCTTACCATCTCAGCTCAGTAATTAACAGATTTAATCAGAGCACACGGACGAGATACACTAGTTACAAGGAGTCAAGAAACGACTCAACCTTCTGTTAGAGCATTGCTCGGTCGAACTCGCAAGCATTGCTATATCAAGCTTGTTTGTCAAATTTAGTTGTTAAAACTATATGTCTTGATTTCTAGTCTACTTATAGCTAAGTCTCATACTAGGATAGTTAAGTGTAGTTGAGCTCCAGACTCCACGACGATCATCTTACAAAGACGAAAAACTACTCAAGGAACCAGTGGAACTTCATCCGACTAAAAGGTATGTAGAGGCTTGAACTTATTTATCACTCCAAAGTCTATCTACTCTATCTCCTACTCTTGAGACAAAAGTCGTATAAGTATGATAGTTTTCATACATACACATTTGTTATTTCTAGCCGAGTTTATCTCGCCTATCTATTTCTCGAAATATATGTTGGTAAGATTTCGCTTTAACCATTTTCATCTTTACCCGTGACGAAAGTCATGATGATATTTCAATCTCTTAAAAATTGCTTTGATGACGATAGTTGTGAATAACGACTATTATAACATTATAGAAGAATGTTTCAATGATTGAAATGTAGAGTTGAGATTATGTAACCATCTATGGATATAAGCATATATAGTGTGTTCGCACATTAGTGTATAAATCCATGTACTGGAAAGTGTGTGCATATGTGTGCAAACGGAATTGGTAAAGGAGACAGGTTGGGTACGCATACCCGTAGCCGTACGCGTACTGGCGGAACTTTTCCTCCCGGAAAATTCAGCTGAGTTTGTAGTTTGCAAACTAGTAAACCAGTCACCTTAGGTACGCGTACCCTTAGGTGTACTGGCGGAACTTTTCTACTCGAAAAATTCTGCTGAGTTTGGAAACCAAAACCAACTCAATCCGGTACGCGTACCCGTACGCGTACCCAAGATGGTTATTTTCTCAAATCGGCAGTTCGTGAACTTAAACAATAAATTATAAGGAATGCAATCTTTGCAAACCATGGATATATTATTCATGAATTGATTCAAATGAATCAAACCAATTTTGTTTCGATTATGTCTATGTATAAAGACCTAAGCAATTGAACAACTCTTCAACTAGTTCTTTTGAAGTCATTTGAACTTGTTAGAGCATTGCTCGGTCGAACTCGCATGCGTTGCTATCTCAAGCATGTTTGTCAACGTTAGTGATCAAAACTATAAGTCTTGATTTCTAGCCTACTATAGCTAAGTCTTGGACTAGGATAGAAATTGTAGTTGAGCTCAAGAACTCCATGGCAATCATCATACAAGACGAAGGACTACTCAAGGAACTGGTGGATCTTGATCGACTAAAAGGTATGTGGAGACTTGAACTTATCTGTCACTCAAAAGTCTATATACTCTATCTCTTATTCTGAGACAAAAGTCACTTTTCTATATAGACTTTGATTATACACATTTGCTATTTCGAGCCGAGTTTATCTCGCCTATCTGTAGATCGCTGCTATCTAGATACGACTCTAAGAGCAAGTCTTATGGTGGAATCCAACCTATTCCAAGTGTGGAAAAACCATGGAATGTCAAGTCTAATGGCTTCCAAGTTGGGGTTTTCCACAGAAAATCCAAGCAAGGTTCCACCGTTTCGTGGAAAGGTTCGTGGAATCCATCTGAACGCCAATAAGAATAGCGTTAAACGCTATTAAGAACAACGTTTTTTTTTGTCCGTAGATTTAGGATGAGTTGTTGAAATCTAACGGTTGAGAAAAAAACGCTATTCTTAGTATCGTTTTTTTAGCGCTATTAAGAATAGCGTTTTCACTATTCCACCACTACACTTGCACTTCCATCCACGGTTCCAAATGCTGAAGTGGCGTGGAAGATGGAACTCTTCCACCATAAGACTTGCTCTAAGAAGCATGCCATCGTAGAGGGAAATATTAGAGCACTGCTCGGTCAAACTCGCATGTGTTGCTATCTCAAGCATGTTTGTCAATGTTAGTGATCAAAACTAGAAGTCTTGATTTCTAGTCTCTTATAGATAAGTCTCGGACTAGGATAGTAAGTGTAGTTGAGCTCAAGGACTTCATGGCGATTCATCATACAAGTAGAATATCTACTCAAGGAACCGGTGGAACTTCTCGAACAAAAGGTATGTGGAGACTTGAACTTATCTGTCACTCAAAAGTCTATCTATTCTATCTCCTACTCTTTGAGACAAAATTCGTATGCTATATATATATATATATACTAGATTATACACATTTGGTATTTCGAGCCGAGTATACCTCGCCTATCTATATCTCGAAATATGTGTTGGTAAGCTTTTCGCTTCGACCAAGTTTATCTTTACCTAGTGACGAAAGTCATGATATGTTTCAATCACTTTGAAAATTGCTTTGACGAGAAATGGTGTAAGAACTGTATAACGTCCTATAAGAATGTTTCAATGATTAGAATGAGAGTTTAGATTACATAACCAATGGATTCCTTGAACCGAAGTTCTCGAACTTTGTTGATCAAGAGAACCGGATGTATGGCAAGTGCCAAGTCCACAAACTCAGTCTGCGAACTTCCGAAGTTCTCAAACCCGAGAATTTCGGCTGGAGTTGACAAACTACTTGCGTGATCCAAGTCCGCGAACCGGCAAAGTTCTCATCCTGAGAATTTCTACTGGAGTTTGTAAACTATGTCCGGTGTCTTAAGTCCGCGAACCTAGTCTGCGAACTTGAGAAGATTGTATATCTAAAGATGATTTCTGAACTTAATCTTAAAAGACTAAGGAATGCTTTTGCAAACCGTGGATATTAAAGTTCATGAACCGATTCGAGTGAATCAAATCATCTTTGCTTCAATTGTGTCTTGTGTAGTTACATAAGATTTCCTTGCAATTGAACAACTCTCTTAACTAGTTCATTTGAGTCATTTGAACTAGTTATGGTGAATAAGAACATGGTTGGTATGAAATGCTCATATGGTTAACCTTTCGGTTAAACTATTATTGAACCAACAATGCACACGTTTGGGTATGGTTAACAAACCTAGAAGCGTGCAGTTCATTTGTGTATAACAAGCTAAGTTTTCGATCTAACAGTTAAGAAATATTAGCTTGAATCTAAATCAGATTTTCATCTAACGGTGGATATTGATTGCTTTGTAACTAAGGCAAAACCCTGATTTGAAAGGCTAAATAAGGGGACATCTAGCAACTCTACAAAACTAATCCCCACACCTTATGTGTGATACTAGTTTGCGTTCTAGAGTCGGTTCTCCTTTAACCTTTGGTTTTCTTCTTCTAAAACTAGGTTAACGACTTAAAAACTTCATTGGGATTGTGAAGCCAGACCGATACTACTTTTATCGTAGTTGTGTGATCTAATCTTGCATCTTCTATCTTAACAGTACAATCATATTGATTGGCTTGAGATTGTTTGATTTCTCCGATAGGCATAATATAAAAAATAATCACAAACATCTTCGTCTCATTGTTTGTGATTCCGCAACATCTTGTTTCTCTACCATAAGATTAAGATTGTTGTGAGGTGATTGATTAATCTAGGTTGTTCTTCGGGAATATAAGACCGGATTATCAATTGGTTCCAGTTCGCCTTGATTATTATCAAAAGACGGAACAAAAACTTTAGGATTTTTATGTGGGAGACAGATTGATCCTTTGATAGACTTGTCTTTGTGAGACAGATCTGTTTATTGTTAAAGCCTGCGATTTTGGGTCATAGCAACTCTTAGTTGTGGGTGAGATCAGCTAAGGGAATCAATTGCAAAGTATCCTGCTGGGATCAGAGGCGTAAGAGTATAACTGTACCTTGGATCAGTGGGAGACTGATTGGGGTTCAACTATAGTCCAGTCCGAAGTTAACTTGGAGTAGGCTAGTTTCTGTAGCGGCTTAATACAGTGTGTATTCAATCTGGACTAGGTCCCGGGGTTTTTCTGCATTTGCGGTTTCCTCGTTAACAAAATTTCTGGTGTCTGTGTTATTTCAGTTTCCGCATTATATTGTTTATCTTTATAATTGAAATAATACAGGTTGTGCGTTTAGATCATCAATTAGATTAATCCAACCTTTGGTTGGTGATTATCATTGATTGATCCTTGGACATTGGTCTTTGGTACCATACAAGTTATTCCTTGTATTTGATTAGAACTTGCAGGATCTGCTTGAGTAAATCAAATCAAGAGAGAGATATAAACTCGTTGATATACTTTTAATTGATTGAGTCTTGTTGATTCTCTTGAAAGTATATTCGAGTTTGTCCATACAGATTGCTAAGTGAAATATTGGGTGGTGTTGCTTTTTCAAATGGTATCATAGCAGGCAAACACGTTCAAGACCTTACAAATCTGTGTTTGTAGCGATCTGACTCTATGGACAAAGGTGTTATCTCTATTAGCGTACCACCAGTCTTCAATGGCTCTAATTACTTATGGAGGAAATTGGTATGCGAGCTTTCTTCAAGCACGTGATTTTCAATCATGGGTATATGTTGTTAATGGCTATGATGCTCCCGTTGTGGCAGTTGGAGATGTAAACGTTCCCAAGGATATTGGTGAATACAGTCCTGTCGAGATACTTGTTGCAAAGCAAAACTCTGACGGTTTGAATGCCATCATACATGCCATTACCCCAAATCTTCAGCACCATGTGTTTAATTGCACTAGGTCTAAAGATGCTTGGGATATCTTAGAAACCGTATTTGAAGGTAACTCCAGTGAAAAGGAATCTAGGCTTCAAAACCTTAATTCCGATTGGGAGAACCTTCGTATGGCAGATGAAGATACATTTGATGAGTTTAATCACAAAGTGTCTGAAATTGTTAATGCATCTTTTGCATTGGGTAAGACTATTCCTGAAAAGGACATTGTGATGAAAATTCTCAGATCGCTGCCATCTAGATACGAGTCTAAGAAGCATGCCATCGTTGAGGGAAATAACCTTGATAATCTTTCCAGAAATACTTTGGTTGGAAAGCTAAAGATCTTTGATCATGAGCATACATCCAAAATCGAAAAGGATGTTGCTTTTAAAGCACAGAAGAACACTAAATTACTTGATAAGAGTAAAAGTGTTTATGTCTCTGAGGATGATCAGTATGAGGGTGATTTTTCAGATGAAGATCTTGACAAATCAGTCTCCTTAATCACAAGGCAGTTTAGGGATCTGCTATTGAAGAGAAGTAAATGGTTTTCAGAGACAGACCTCGGTCATCAGATAAACCTCACAATCGCGTTCCTCCTAAAAATAGGGATGCTGACGAGGCTGATGACGAGGATATTCCATAGTGCTTTAAGTGTAAAGGTTTTGGTCATTTTGCAAACGAGTTCCCAAATCGTAGAAAATACGCTGGGAACAAAGGTCTTGATGTAACACTTGATGAGATGTCTGAGATCTATGATTCTGATGAAGACAAGAAATCAAGTGTCGGTCTTCTATGTGAATACATTGATTTTGATAACTGTAGAAATACATATATCAATATTGATGGTTTCGGTGAAGATGAGAAGCCAATCAAGCTGGAAGAATCAATTGACTCATCCTTTGGAAACTCTGTCTGTAATGTTTTAGGATCTACCTTGTGTTTAGCTGTAGTTGCACCACAGATGCCTGATTATCATCCAAGATTGACGTGCTCGTTTTGTTCTCAGAAGGGTCATGAACTATCAAGATGTTACAAGTACAAACATCAATTGAGGCACGCCAACAAACTTCAACGAAGAGAAAATCAGTTAGCAAGGAAGCTTAAACTTGCTCAGAAAACCGCTGAGGTATGTAGGATTTTATCTTCGTCTAAGAAGTTAGTTTCCAAAAACAAAACAAGACCATTAGAGAAGAAGACATGTTCAGATCATTTTGATAGACAGAGGTCAGGAGATTCCTCTCAAGAGGACATTGGTGGACAAATTGTTGTTCACCACAACACAAATTAATTGTGTTGACTGGTAAATCTTGTCTCATGTGCATGTTCAAAAGAGACAAGGTTGTGAACGCACAGGCTTTAGGAAAAGGTTTTTTCCTAGGGTTGTTCTTTTCTGTCTGTCAAATAAAAGGAAGGGTTATTTTCGACAATTTTACTCTTTATAGGGTTTAGAGTTGGACGTCCACGAACCTGTTTAAAGGTTGCGAACCCTACATTCCCTTTTCCTCTCTGATGTCCTTTATATCTTAAGACTGCTTGTTGAGATTGTGAATTCCACTCACAAAAATCAGTTGTTTATAATTGTTCCCTAAAGCATCATGTCTTTGGATGGAAAGGATGTCAATATGATTGTTAAGCCATCAATCAAGGAAAAAGAGATATCTCCAGTAACTCCGTCCTTGAAAAGAAAAAGGAGGAATACAAGAAAGCCAAGGGTTGTCCCTTCTAACTCTCAGAAATTTTCCGATGTTCTTGATGAGTTGAAGGAAGTAAGAAAGGAGATTCGTGAAATAAAGGCTTGCATTTTAAGATCTTTGGAAATTCAAAAATCCCTGGTTCGACATCATCAGCCAAGACGGTATGTTGATATTAACTCCTATCTTCACGAACCTTATGTACCAATGGCTGTTGACGACAAGGAGTTAGGGAATGATAAAGAATTTCTCAAAGATATTGTTGCCTAGTAAGTCTTCTTTTTGGCTTAGTTGGAAGAATAACTAGTGCTTTGAATAGCGATGATTGTGACTACGCATAGCTATTATTTTTCATCTTCTTGTTTTTAGGTTTTTGGTTTAAATTCTAATACTATTTGGAGGATGATGTTTTGCAGTATTTAATCTTTATGATTTGTTATATTGCAATTTGTTATGGGATATTGGTGTTTACGTCCGTGAACTATGTTGTCCCATATTTTGCCAAAAGTAAAGTCGTTCATGATCGGTATTCATTTATTGATTAAGGAATGAATGGACTTTTGACATTTACAAAAGTTAAGCCTATATTGTCAATCTTTAACGGAAGATAGGTTAAAATCTTTTGTATCCAAGGATTATTGCTATTGTATATGCTTGTGCAACTGAATGAATCCTTGTGTATTCCACGGTTTTGATCTTCATTGATCCATCTTTTTTTGTATTAATGTATCTTATGTTGAGCACGATATAACCAAGTTGATTATTTTGGATTAGCTTTGTTGGTTGTTCCGTGAGATACTTTATGTTGAGAATTTAGAACTAAATTAATCATCTTGTTTGGTTATTTAGTTATTACTCCATAAGTTCTCTTGTGTTGAGTATATGAACGATTAAGCCAATCACTCTCTTGTATGGTTATCTTAGTCGTTGCTCCGTAAGTTTACTTATGTTGAGAAAAATCAATTAAATTGGTCACTTGTGTGGTTAGTTTGATTATGTATTCCGATTAAATTATTCATGGGTTTACTTATGAAGAATTTGATTGAGTTTTGGATATAAAAATCATTCTCATGGTTTTGGTGTCCAATAAAAATCCTTCTTTTCTCTTGAAATTAAGGTCGCTCGTTGTTTTTCTTTCGGGAATGACATCAAATGGGGGAGAGTTCTTTTGAACTTGTGCTTAATGGTCGGGGTGTGCGGCTGTGGAATTTTAGAGGGGTTATCTTCTATCTTTAAAACTCCTTGATGAATGTTGTTAACTTCGGCTATATGATTGCATCTAAATAAGATGATGTGTGTTTCATTCTCTCAGTCATGAAATATCTCTTACGGAAATTTCATTATGATCCCGTTCTTGTACCTTTGCCAATTTTATTGACAAAAATGGGGAGAATTAATATGTAGTTCACACTACAAATACATATGGTTTTCGGATCATTGTGTAAGGGGGAGTGGTTTTCATGTGATGGAGTATTGACTAAGGGGGAGTGATACATATCACCATAGTATTATTGTTGAAGTTGTGATACAATTGAACTTTGACACTGTGTAATAATACTATGACACTGTATAACAATGATCGAGACCGATGCTTTCTCATTTTTATAGCTACGGATCTTCAATAACGGTGATGCTAAACTTACAACCTTTGGGATCATTGGAGTACTTGGAAGTGACGAAGATTTCGAGGAATGTTGAAGATTAGACATGTGGAATAGGAGCTACTAAAGTTTCATTATCTTTTTTGTATTTCATATGTATTGATAGTTTTGTCACTAAAATTGACAAAGGGGGAGATTGTTAGAGCACTTCTCGGTCAAACTCGCATGCGTTGCTATCTCAAGCATGTTTGTCAATGTTAGTGATCAAAACTATAAGTCTTGATTTCTAGTCTCTTATAGCTAAGTCTCGGACTAGGATAGTAAGTGTAGTTAAGCTCAAGGACTTCATGGAGATTCATCATACAAGTAGAAGATCTACTCAAGGAACCGGTGGAACTTCTCGACAAAAAGGTATGTGGAGACTTGAACTTATCTGTCACTTAAAAGTCTATCTATTCTATCTCCTACTCTTTGAGACAAAAGTCGTATGCTATATATATATATATATATATACCAGATTATGCACAGTTGGCATTTCGAGCAGAGTATACCTCGCCTATCTATATATCGAAATATGTGTTGGTAAGCTTTTCGCTTCGACCAAGTTTATCTTTACCTAGTGACGAAAGTCATGATGTGTTTCAATCACTTTGAAAATTGCTTTGACGAGAAATGGTGTAACAACTACAGAACGTCCTCTAAGAATGTTTCAATTATTGGAATGAGAGTTTAGATTACATAACCAATGGATTCCTTGAACCGAAGTTATCGAACTTTGTTGATCAAGAGAACCGGAAGTATGGCAAGTGCTAAGTCCGCGAACTTCCGAAGTTCTCAAACCCGAGAATTTTTGCTGGAGTTGACAAACTACTTGCGTGAGCCAAGTCCGCGAACCCAGTCCGCGAACCGGCAAAGTTCTCATCCCGAGAATTTCTGTTGGAGTTTGTAAAATCTGTCCGGTGTCTTAAGTCCGCGAACCTAGTTTGCGAACTTGAGAAGATTGTATATTTAAAGATGATTTCTGAACTTAATCTTAAAATACAAAGGAATGCTTTTGCAAACCGTGGCTATTAAAGTTCAAGAATCATCTTTGCTTCAATTGTGTCTTGTGTAGTTACATAATATTTCCTTGCAATTGAACAACTCTCTTAACTAGTTCATTTGAGTCATTTGAACTAGTTATGGTGAAGAAGAACATGGTTGGTATGAAATGCTCATATGGTTAACCTTTCGGTTAAACTATTATTGAACAAACAATGCGCACGTTTGGGTACGGTTAACAAACCTAGAAGCGTGCAGTTCATTTGTGTATAACAAGCTAAGTTTTTGATCTAACAGTTGAGAAATATTAGCTTGAATCTAAATCAGGTTTTCATCTAATGGTGGATATTGATTGCTTTTTAACTAAGGAAAAACCCTGATTTGAAAGGCTATGTAAGGGGACATCTAGCAACTCTGCAAAACTAATCCCAACACCTTACGTGTGATACTAGTTTGCGTGCTAGAGTCGGTTCTCCTTTAACCTTTGGTTTTCTTCTTTTAAAACTAGGTTAACGACTTAAAGACTTCATCTGGATTGTGAAGCCAGACTGATACTACTTTTATCCTAGTTGTGTGATCTGATCTTGCATCTTCTATCGTAACAGTACAATCATATTGATTTCTTGAGATTGTTTGATTTTTCCGATAGGCAAGATATAAAAGTAATCACAAACATCTTCGTCTCATTGTTTGTGATTCCGCAACATCTTGTTTCTCTATGATACGATTAAGATTGTTGTGAGGTGATTGATTAATCTAGGCTGTTCTTCGGGAATATAAGACCGGATTATCAATTGTCTCCTGTTCGCCTTGATTATTATCAAAAGACGGAACAAAAACTTTAGGGTTTTTCTGTGGGAGACAGATTGATCCTTTGATAGACTTGTCTATGTGAGACAGATTTGTTTATTGTTAAAGCCTGCGATTTTTGGCCGTAGCAATTCTTAGTTGTGGGTGAGATCAGCTAAGGGAATCAAGCGCGCAGTATCCTGCTGGGATCAGTGGCGTAGGAGTACAACTATACCTTGGATCAGTGGGAGACTGATTGGGGTTCAACTATAGTCCAGTCTGAAGTTAGCTTGGAGTAGGCTAGTTCTATAACGGCTTAATACTGTGTATATTCAATCTGGACTAGGTCCCGGGGGTTTTCTGCATTTGCGGTTTCCTCGTTAACAAAATTTCTGGTGTCTGTGTTATTTCAGTTTCCGCATTATATTGTTTATCTTTATAATTGAAATAATACAGGTTGTGCGTTTAGATCATCAATTAGATTAATCCAACCTTTGGTTGTTGATTATCATTGATTGATCCTTGGACATTGGTCTTTGGTATCGTCCAAGTTATTCCTTGTATTTGATTAGAACTTGCAGGATCTGCTTGAATAAATCAAATCAAGAGAGAGATATAAACTCGTTGATATACTTTTAATTGATTGAGTCTTGTTGATTCTCTTGAAAGTATATTCGAGTTTGTCCATACAGATTGCTAAGCGAAATATTGGGTGGTGTTGTTAGACCACAGCTTTTTCAGGAAATAACCTAGATAATCTCTCCCAAAATCACTGGTTGGGAAGCTTAAGATCTTTGATCATGAGCATTCATCCAAATCTAAGGATGTTGCGTTTAAAGCACAAAAGGACACTAAATTACTTGATAAAAGTAAGAAAGTGTATATCTCTGAAGACGATCGCTCTGAGACTGATTCATCAGATGAAGATCTTGAAAAATCAGCCTTGATGATCACAAGACAGTTTAGCGACCTTCTGTTGAAGAGAAGTAAACGGTTCTCCCGAGATAAGCCTAAAGCATCAGTAAAACCTCATAATCGTGTTCCTCTTAAAAATAGGGATATTGATGAAACTGATGATGAGGATATGCCTCAGTGCTTTAAGTGTAAAGGATTTGGTCATTTTGCAAACGAGTGCCCAAATCGTAAAAAATACACTGGGAACAAAGGTCTTGCTGCAACTCTTGATGAAATGTCTGACATCTACGATTCTAATGAAGACGAGAAATCAAGTGTTGCACTTCTTGGTGAAAATATTGATTTGGATAATTGTAGCAATACATACATCAACCTTGATATTCTTTCAGAAGAAAACCCAACTAATCTGGAAGAAAAAATTGACCCATTCTTTGGAAACTCTATATGTGATGTTTCAAGTTCCACCATGTGTCTATCTGCTTGCACATCTCTGAATCCTGATTTTTATCCAAGATTGACATGCTCATATTGTTCTCTAAAGGGACATGAACTTTCAATGTGTTACAAGTACAAACACCAATTGAGGCACGTCAACAGACTTCAACGAAGAGCAAATCAATTAGCAAATAAGCTTAAACTTGCTCAGAAGAAAGCTGAGGTATGTAAAATTTTATCTTCATCTAAGAATTTAGTTTCCAAGGATAGACCAAGGCCATTAGAGAAGAAAGTATGGTCAAGTCTTTTTGATAGACAGAAGTATGTGGATTCCTCTCGAGAGGAAAATGGTGGACAAATCGTTGTTCACCGCAACACAAATTGATTGTGTTGTTTTGGAAATCTTGTCTCATGTGCCTGATCAAAAGAGACAATATTTTGTAGTTCTCAGGATTTAGGAAAAGGTTGTTCTCTTCTTTTCTTATTTTTTTTGTAATCCCTGTCTATCAATAAAGGAGGGTTATTCTCGATAATTCTACTCTCTTTAGGGTTCAGAATTGTGTGTGCACGAACCTGTTAAAGGTTAACCCTACATTCTTTTTTCCTTCCTTGAAACTTCTTTTTTATCTCAAGACCACTTGTTGAGATTGTGATTTCCTCTCACAAACCCATACACCTATGGATGCTCCAAGTACCATGTCTTCTGATGGAAAGGATGTTAATATGATTTTCAAGCCACCAATCATGAAGGAAAAAGAGAAATCTATGTTAGCTCCGACATTGAAAAGAAAAACAAGGACTGTGAGGAAGCCTAGAGTTGTTCCTGTTAGAGCATATCTCGGTCGACCTCGCATGCGTTGCTATATCAAGCATGTTTGTCAATGTTAGTGATCAAAACTATGAGTCTTGATTTCTAGTCTATTATAGCTAAGTCTCGGACTAGGATAAAAAAAGTGTAGTTGAGCTCAAGGACTGCATGGAGATTCATCATACAACGACGAAGATCTACTCAAGGAACCGTGGAACTTCATCAACAAAAAGTTATGTGGAGACTTGAACTTATCTATCACTCAAAAGTCTATCTATTTTATCTCCTACTTCTTATGAGACAAAAAGTTGTATACTATATATACTGGATCATACACATTTGACATTTCAAGCTGATTATTCACTACTTATCTTTTTCTCGAAAGCGTGTGTTGGTAAAGAGTTTCACTTTGATCAAGTTTATCTTCACCTAGTGACGAAAGTCATGAAAAGTTTCAATTACTTTGAGAATTGCTCTGAAGTGAAACGGTCTGTGAATAACGGCTATATAACGTCCTCTGAGAATGTCTCAATGATTGGAATGAGAGTTTAGATTACATAACCATGTATTCCTTAATCCGAAGTTTTCGAACTTTGTTGATTGAGAGAAACCGGAGGAATTGGATTTGCCAAGTCCGCGAACTCAGTCCGCGAACTGATGAAAGTTCTCTTGCCTAGATTTTCTGCTGGGATTATCCAAAAACTCGTTTGCGTGTTTAGTCCGCGAACTCAGTCCGCGAACCTAGTCCGCGGACTGGCGGAAGTTCTCTTTCCGAGAATTTCTGCTGAGTTTGGAAAACTAAACCGATTAACTTAAGTCCGCGAACTTGTTTGTGAACTTAAGAGGTTATGATCTAAAGATCTGCTCTGAACATGAAACATTAAATTACTAAGGAATGCTTTATGCAAACCGTGGCTATAACGTTCATGAGCCGATTCAATCGAATCAAATCATCTTTGTTTCAATTATGTCTTGTGTAGTTACATAAGATCTCATAGCAATTGCACAACTCTTTAACTAGTTCATTTGAGTCAATTGAACTAGTTATGGTGAAAAAGAACAAGGTTAATATGAAATTCTCATATGGTTAACCTTTTGGGTTACTATGTTGAACCAACGTACACGTACACGTTTGGGCATGGTTTTCATGAACCCAGTAAACGTCTACCCAAGTGTGTGTGACAAGCTAAGTTTTCGATCTAACGGTTGAGAAATATTAACGTGAATTTAAATCAGGTTTTCATCTAACGGTGAATAAGGATTTCTTTGTAACTAAGGCAAAACCCTGATTTGAAGGCTATATAAAGGAGACATCTAGCATTGTGCAAAACTAATCCCCACACGTCTGTGTGCTGCTAGTGCGCCCGCTAGAGTCGATCTTCATTAACCTTTGATTTTCTTCTCTAAAATCAGGTTAACGACTTAAAGACTTCATTGGGATTGTGAAGCCATACCGATACTACTTTATCGTAGTTGTGTGATATGATCTTGCATCTTCTATCGTATGAGTACAATTGATTGATTTGCTTGAGATCGTGAGAGTTCTCCGATAGGCAAGATAAAGAAGTCACAAACATCTTCATCTCACTGTTTGTGATTCCTCGACAATCCGCTTGTGTAGTCAGGAAGGATTGTAGAGAGGTGATTGATTAATCAAGGTTGTTCTTCGGGAAAATAAGACCGGATTATCAATTGGTTCCTGTTCACCTTGATTTTGTATCAAAAGACAGAACAAAACCTAGGGTTTGTCTGTGGGAGAGAGATTTATCCTTTTATAGACTTTTCTGTGTGAGACATATCTGTTTATTATCAAGTCTGTGATTTTGGGTTGCAGCAACTCTTGGTTGTGGGTGAGATCAGCTAAGGGAATCAAGTGCGCAGTATCCTGCTGGGATCAGAGGCGTACGAGTACAACTGTACCTTGGATCGGTGGGAGACTGATTGGGGTTCAACTATAGTCCAGTCCGAAGTTAGTTTGTAGTAGGCTAGTGTCTGTAGCGGCTTAATATAGTGTGTATTCAACCTGGACTAGGTCCCGGGGGTTTTCTGCATTTGCGGTTTCCTCGTTAACAAAATTTCTGGTGTCTGTGTTATTTCTTTTCCGCATTATATTTTATATAATTGAAATAATACAGGTTGTGCGTTCGTGATCATCAATTGGAAATCCAACCTTTGGTGGTTGATTGATATTGATTGATCCTTGGACATTGGTCTTTGGTACCGTCCAAGTTATTCTTTGTATTTGATAAAGACTCGCTAATGGTTTTAGCTTGAGTAAAAATCAAATCAAGAGAGAGATATTAACTCCTTGAGATACTTTAATCTAGATTGAGTATGACTGTTGATTCTCTATCAAAGTATTTCGGAGTTAGTCCATACAGATTGCTAAGCGAAATATTGGGTGGTGTTGTTAGACCCACGCTTTTTCAATTGGTATCAGAGCAGGCAAACACATTAAAGACCTCAAAAGTATGTGTTTGTAGCGATTTGACTATATGGACTATAAAGTCTCAATAGACGCTTCACCAGGTTTAAAAAAACAACCTCAAGAAAAGGTCTGACAAACTGGTGTCTCTTCAAAAAGGGTTGGATGAACAAATCCGGATCAACTATGGCCTTGTTGCAGAAATTGCAGTTCTTAAGGATTTGATATCTGGAAATACTCCCTTTGAGAAGTTGAAAAATCTCATTTGTTCCTCTTTCAAGAAAAGTCATAAATCAGATAGTAATCAACGACAGAATGTTGAGAAAACTGATATGACAAGGAACCAGTCAGACAATCTTCAAAGCATAGGCTCATGTTGTGATCCATCCGATCATATACATCAAGCTTGTATGTCCTTTCAAAAGAGTCTTAACGTTGCAAGTAATCTTTGTAAGAAAGCTAAACAACTGTATGATTCTCTAAAAGTTCATACAACACTCGAAACTCTAAATGAGAAGTACTAGTAGTATGGGTGCCTTTGCTTTAAGATCCACATCTCCCTTTCAATGGTTTCTTGATAGTGGATAGTCGACATATGACAGGTGATCTCACTTGGTTTGTTTCGTCTGTTGACTATGAAGGAGGTCCTGTAACATTCGGAGATGGAAGTTGTTGCTACATTAGCAAAAAGGGAATCAAGCTCGGTGTTCCAGAAATCCATGATGTGGTATACGTTAAAGGTATGACTGCTAATCTTCTTTCTATTAGTCAAATTTGCGACAAGGGCCATCGAGTTGTCTTCAATGCGAATGGATGTGACATTGTTGACAAATCTGGGAAAGTGATTTTTCAAGGAACTCGTGGTAAAAACAACTGTTATCTTCTTGATACTCAGTTTAGCAACCGTTGCAATTTGACTAAGGTGGAATCTACACATCTTTGGCATGAGCGTTTTGGTCACATCAATTATCGCCTTCTAACTAAGATCATTAACAAAGAACTTGTTAGAGGCATTCCCAAAATCAATGCAAAGATTGAAGGTGTATGTGGTGCCTGTCAAAAGGGTAAGCAAACGAAAGTTCACCACAAATCATCTCGAGATATTCTCACTAAAGCTCCACTTGATTTAATTCATATGGACCTCTTCGGACCAATTCAACAACCCACTGTTGCCGGTAAGAAGTATGCTTTAGTTATGGTAGATGATTACACCAGATTTACTTGGGTTGCATTCCTATCCCATAAGAATGAAACCCTAGTGAATTCAAGATTATTGTTAAAAGGATCCAGAACGAACAAGGTCGCAAACTAAAGAAAATTAGAAGCGATCGTGGCACTGAATTCAAAGACACCAATGTATTTGAGTTCTGTGACGAACTGGGGATCATTCAACAATACTCACCACCAATTACTCCTCAAGCTAATGGAGTTGCTGAAAGAAAGAATAAGAACATCCAGGAAATGGCCAGGGTAATGCTCCACAACAAAAACTTACCTTTAAGATTTTGGGGAGAAGTTGTCTTTACAGCATGTTACTTGATCAACCGTGTGTATTTACGGTCTAAAACCCTTAACACTCCTTATGAGTTATGGTATGGAAGGAAACCCAACCTACACTATCTCAGGGTGTTTGGAAGTAAGTGCTATATTCTGAAAGATCGAGAACAGAAAGGGAAATTCGACACCAAAAGTGACGAAGGTATCTTTCTTGTCCATGCTTCTGATAGTCGTGGTTTTCGAGTTTTTAATCTCAGAACTCAAGTCATGATGGAATCTGCTAATGTTATCATCGACGACATTAGTAACTTTCGTCAAGATAGTCTTCCTGCTGAATTGCCTCCAACTGAGACAATTGAGAAAGTCAAAGAAATTCCAGAATCAGTTGAAGTTATCCCAACTGTTATTGATCCTGACATTTCTAGTGACGAGGAGAAGAGCACTGATCAAGCCATTCCTGGTGAACAAGTACGTGTTCCTCCACGACATCTTTGGGTTCAAAGGAATCATGACCCCGACAACATTATTGGGGGAAGGGATTCTACAGCCAAAACAAGAGGTCAACTTCAAAATATATGCAATTTTGGTTGTTATCTTTCGCAGGTGGAACCAAGGAATATTGATGAAGCTCTGAAAGATCCCTTTTGGGTGAATGCAATGCATGAAGAGTTAAATCAGTTTGAAAGACAAGATGTCTGGGAACGTGTACCTTGTCCTCCAAATGTCAATATTGTTGGTACCAAATGAATGTTCAAGAACAAGTCTGATGAGTATGGCACAATTGTCATAAATAAAGCTAGACTTGTCGCTCAAGGATATTAACAGATTGAAGGAATCGATTTTGACGAAAGCTTTGCTCTTGTGGAACGTCTTGAGTCCATTCGACTTTTATTGGCCCATGCCTGCTTTCTCAAGATTAAGTTGTTTCAGATGGACATAAAATCAGCGTTCCTGAAAGGAATTTTAAAAGAGGAAGTCTATGTCGCTCAACCTAAGGGGTTCGAAAACCCTGATTTCCCAGATCATGTGCTAAAGCTCAAAAAGGCGTTATATGGATTGAAGCAAGCACCAAGAGCCTGGTTTGAGAAACTTACTACCTCTCTTATTAGAAAAGGTTTTTCAAGAGGAGGAGCTGATAAAACATTTTACCAAATGGAGTGGGAAAGATGTGGTCATTGCTCAAATCTATGTAGATGATATCATCTATGGATCAACTTCTGAAAAATTCGCAAAAGATTTCCAAGTCTCTCTTGCTAAAGAATTTGAAATGAGCAATGATGGTGAATTGAAATTCTTCTTAGGATTACAGATTCAACAACATAAGGAGGGTATTTACTTATCCCAAGAGAAGTATGCACGTAATATTGTGTCAAGATTTGGTCTGGATAAGTCGTCTCCTAAGTTGACTCCTATGCCTACTACTGGTAAATTGCACAGGGATGAGAAAAGAGCAAAAGTGGATCAAAAATTATATCGATCCATCATAGGTAGCCTTTTGTATCTTACGGCTACTAGACCTGACATTTCTTTCAGTGTTGGTTGTTGTGCCAGGTTTCAGGCGGATCCAAAAGAATCTCATCTTGCAGCTGCAAAGAGAATCATACGATACATAAATCACAATGTTGGGTATGGTCTCTCATACACTTTTGATACTAATGCTGACCTTTCTGCTTATTCTGATAATGATTGGGCAGGATGTGTAGAAGACAGAAAAGTACATCAGGGGGCTTCTACTATGTAGGTCTCAATCTTGTAGCATGGCATAACAAGAAGCAAAACTCTCAATCCCTGTCCACATGTGAAGCAGAATATATTGCTGCCGGATCATGTTGTACTCAACTCCTATGGATGAAACAGATGCTTGTTGATTATGGAATTGATACTGGAATAATGAAGATCTTTTGTGATAACTCCAGTGTGATTCGAATTACTGAGAATCCTGTTGAGCACTCAAGAACAAAGAACATTAACATAAGGTACCATTTTATTCGTGATCTTTATGAAAATGGTATCATCAGTATGGAGTTTGTGCCTTCCGAACAACAATTGGATGATATTCTCACCAAACCCTTAGACACTGCAACGTTTCAACACTTGTGGCAGTCTATTGGTGTTGTTTTGGTTCATTAAAACGTTTCATTGACTCTTGCCCCTATACTTATCCTTATCTTTTGGGCAATTGAGTCTGAAACTCCAGTAGGTACTTTCCAGTTCAGTTTCTGTAGGATTGTCGTTATTGTCTTTTTAGTATCTCTTTAGTGCTTCAAAATCCTTCTTTTCTTTCGAAATTAAGGTCTCTCTTGTTGTTATTTCGGGACTGACATCAAATGGGGGAGAGTTCTTTTGAATTTGTGCTTAATGGTAATATCTTGCGGGGTGTGCGGCTGCGGAATTTTATAGGGGTTATCTTGTATCTTAAAACTCCTTGATGAATGCATTTAGCTTCGGCTTTATGATTGCATCTAAATTAAGTTGGTATGTATTTTTTTTTTCTTTTAGTCTATGAGATGTCTCTTGTGGAAATTTCATTATGATCCCGTTCTTTTACCTTTGCCAATTTTATTGACAAAAAGGGGGAGAAATAATGTAGTTCACACTACAAATACATATGGTTTTCGGATCATTGTGTAAGGGGGAGTGGTTTCCATGATCGAGATGGAGTATTGACTAAGGGAGAGTGATACATATCACCATAGTATTGTTGTTAAAGTCGTGATGCAATTGGACTTTGATGTTACATAATGATACTATGACACTGTATAATAATGATCGAGAATCTCGATTTCTCTCATTGTTATAGCTACGGATCTTCAACAACAGTGGTGCTAAACTTACAACCTTTGGGATCATTGGAGTACTTGGAAGGACGAAGATTTCAAGGAACGTTGAAGATTAGACTATGGAAAAGGAGCCACTAAAGTTTATCTTTTTTGTATTCCATATGTATTAATAGTTTTGTCACTAAAATTGACAAAGGGGGAGATTGTTAGATCATAGATCGGTCGACCTCGCATGCGTTGCTATATCAAGCATGTTTGTCAATGTTAGTGATCAGAACTATGAGTCTTGATTTCTAGTCTATTATAGATAATTATCGGACTAGGATAGAAAAGTGTAGTTGAGCTCAACGACTTCATGGAGATTCATCATACAACGACGAAGATCTACTCAAGGAACCGCGTAACTTCATCAACAAAAAGGTATGTGGAGACTTGAACTTATCTATCACTCAAAAGTCTATCTATTCAATCTCCTACTTCTTATGAGACAAAAAGTCGTATGCTATATAGACTGGATCATACACATTTGACATTTCGAGCTGAATATTCACTACTTATCTTTTTCTCGAAATCGTGTGTTGGTAAAGCGTTTCGCTTTGATCAAATTTATCTTCACCTAGTGACGAAAGTCATGAAAAGTTTCAATTACTTAGAGAATTTCTCTGACGTGAAACGTTCTGTGAATAACAGCTATATAAGTCCTCTGAGAATGTCTCAATGATTGGAATGAGAGTTTAGATTACATAACCATGTATTCCTTAATCCGAAGTTTTTGAAATTTGTTGATTGAGAGAAACCGGAGGAATTGGCTTTGCCAAGTCCGCGATCTGACGAAATTTCTCTTGCCGAGAATTTCTGCTGGGATTTTCCAAAACTCGTTTGCATGTTTAGTCCGCGAACCTAGTCCGCGAACTGGCGGAAGTCTCTTTGCCGAGATTTTCTGTTGAGTTTGGAAAACTCTGTCGGTTGGATTAAGTCCGCGAACTTGTTTGTGAGCTTAAGTGGTTATGATCTAAATATGTGCTCTGAAAATGAAACTTAAATTACTAAGGAATGATTTATGCAAACCGTGGCTATAAATTTCATGAGCCGATTCATCAAATCGAATCATCTTTGTTTCAATTGTGTTCTGTGTAGTTACATAAGATCTCATAGTAATTGAACAACTCTCTAACTAGTTCATTTGAGTCAATTGAACTAGTTATGGTGAAGAAGAACTAGGTTAATATGAATTGCTCATATGGTTAACCTTTTGGGTTACTATGTTGAACCAACATACACACACACGTATGGGCATGGTTTTCACAAACCCAGTAAACGTCTACCCAAGTGTGTGTGACAAGCTAAGTTTTCGATCTAACGGTTGAGAAATATTAGCTTGAATCTAAATCAGGTTTTCATCTAACGGTGAATATGGATTGCTTTGTAACTAAGGCAAAACCCTGATTTGAAGGCTATATAAAGGAGACATCTAGCATTGTGCAAAACTAATCCCCACACGTATGTGTGATACTAGTGCGCTCGCTAGAGTCGATTCTCCTTTAACCTTTGGTTTTATTCTCCAAAACCAGGTTAACGACTTAAAGACTTCATTGGGATTGTGAAGCCAGACCGATACTACTTTTATCGTAGTTGCGTGATCTGATCTTGCATCTTCTATCGTACGAGTACAATCTATTGATTGGCTTGAGATGGTGAGAGTTCTCCGATAGGAAAGAGAAAGAAGTCACAAACATCTTCGTTTCACTGTTTGTGATTCCACGAAAAACCGCTTGTGTAGACAAGAAGGATTGTTGAGAGGTGATTGATTAATCTAGGCTGTTCTTCGGGAATATAAGACTGGATTATCAATTGGTTCCTGTTCACCTTGATTTTATATCTTAAGACGGAACAAAACCTAGGGTTTTTCTGTGGGAGACAGATTTATCCTTTGATAGACTTTTCAGTGTGAGACAGATTTGTTTATTATCAAGTCTGCGATTTTGGGTTGCAACAACTCTTAGTTGTGGGTGAGATCAGCTAAGGGAATCAAGTGCGCAGTATCCTGTTGGGATCAGAAGCGTAGGAGTACAACTGTACCTTGAATTAGTGGGAGACATATTGGGGTTCAACTATAGTCCATTCCGAAGTTAGCTTGTATTAGGCTAGTGTCTGTAACGGCTTAATACAATGTGTATTCAATCTGGACTAGGTCCCGGGTGTTTTCTACATTTGCAGTTTCCTCGTTAACAACTGGAGTCTGTGTTATTTATTTTCCGCATTATATTTTATAAAGTTGAAATAATACAGGTTGTGCGTTAAGATCATCAATTGGAAATCCAACCTTTGGTTTTTGATTGATATTGATTGATCCTTGGATATTGGTCTTTGGTACCGTCCAAGTTATTCTTTGTTTTTGATAAAGACTCGCTATTGTTTTTAGCTTGAGTAAAAATCAAATCAAGAGAGAGATATTAACTCCTTGAGATACTTTAATCTAGATTGAGTCTGACTGCCTAATTGATTCTCTGGCAAAGTATTTCGGAGTTAGTCCATACAGATTGCTAAGCGAAATATTGGGTGGTGTTGTTAGACCCCCGCTTTTTCAGTTCCTTCAAATTCTCAGAAGTTTTCTGATGTTCTTGAAGTGTTGAAGGAGATGCAAAAGGAGATTCATCAAATAAAGGCTTTTGTGTTTAAGACTCATGAGATTCAGAAGGCCCTGGTTCGAGATCAGTCAAGAAGGTTTATTGATATTAACTCCTATCTTCATGAACCTTATGGATGTTGACGACAAGGAGTTCGGGGCGATAAAGAATTCTTCAAAGGTCTTAACATCTAGTAAATCTTTTATTTTCTTGTTTTGTTTAGAAGAATAACTAGAGTTTAGAATAGCCATTATTGTGATTACACATAGCTATGTCCAACGTTTTCATCTTCATGTTTTTAGATTTATTGGTTTAAATTCTAAAATTGTTTGGAAGATGCAGTATTAATCTTTATGGTTTTATAAATTGCAAATTATTATGGGATATGTGTGTTTGCGTCTGTGAACTGTGATTTTCCCATACCTTGTCAAAAGTTAAGTCCTTTATATGTCGATATGCATGTGTTGATAAAAGAAGGAATGAACTTTTGACAAATACAAAAGTTAAGCCTATTATGTCAATTATTGATGGAAGATGGGTTAAAATCTTTTGTTTTCAAGGATTATGTCTATTGTATGTCATTGTGCAAATGGTGATGGAAAATAAAATGAATCCTTGCTTATTCCACGGGATAAGGTCGATCTCCGATCCACAATTTTTATGTACATACTGTGTTGTTCCATAAGGTGTCTTATGTTGAGCATTTTCGACTGAGTTATTCTTAGCTTAGTTGTTGCTCCGTGAGGTACTTTATGTCGAGCATGTTCAACTAAATTAATCATTCTCGTTTGGTTATTTAGTTGTTGCTCCATAAGTTCTCTTATGTCGAGCATGACCAATTAAATTGATTACATTTTATGGTTAATTTGGTTGTGTATTCCGATTAGATTAATTATGAGTTCTCTAGTGATTAATCTAATTGTCTACTTTAAAGTCTGCATAAGTTCACTTATATTGAGCATATCCGATTAAATTAATCATGGGTTCTCTTGTGGTTAGTTTAATTGAGTTTTTTGGATTCAAATTCATACTTGTATGTGATTTGTTATGTCCAAACAAATCCTTTTTTTCTTTTGAAATTAAGGTCGCTCTTGTTGTTCTTTCGGGAATGACATATTATGGGGGAGAGTTCTTAATTGAACTTGTGCTTAATTGCCAAATCTTTGTGGGGAGTGTGGTTGTGGAATATTATAGGGGTTATCTTGTATCTTTATAAACTCCTTGATGATTGCATTTAGTTTCGGCTATATGATTGCATCTAAATAAGATGATATGTGCTTTCTTTTGGTCATGAAATGTCTCTTTCGGAAATTTCATTAGGATCCCGTTTTCGTACCTTTGCCAATTTTATTGACAAAAAGGGGGCGAATTAATATGTGGTTCACACTATATAATGGAGTATTGACTAAGGGGGGTGATACATATCACCATAGTATTGTTGTCAAAGTTGTGATGCAATTGAACTTTGATACTATATAATGATACTATGACATTGTATAACAATGATTGATAACTCTTGTTTTCTCGTTGTTATAGCTACGGATTTTCAACAACGATGATGCTGAACTTATAACCTTTGGGATCATTGGAGTACTTGGAAGTGACGAAGATTTCGAGTAATGTTGAAGATTAGGCATGTGGAATATGAGCTGCAAAAGTTATTTCATTTATTTTTTTATTCCATATGTATTGATAGTTTTGTCACTAAAATTGACAAAGGGGGAGATTGTTAGAGCATTGCTCGGTCAAACTCGCATGCGTTGCTATCTCAAGCATGTTTGTAAATGTTAGTGATCAAAACTATAAGTCTTGATTTCTAGTTTACTATAGCTAAGTCTTGGACTAGGATAGAAAGTGTAGTTGAGCTCAAGAACTACATGGCAATCATCATATAAGACTAAGGACTACTCAAGGAACTGGTGGATCTTGATCGACTAAAAGGTATGTGGAGACTTGAACTTATCTGTCACTCAAAAGTCTATCTACTTTATCTCCTATTCTGAGACAAAAGTCGTTTTGCTATATAGACTTTGATTATACACATTTGCTATTCCGAGCCGAGTTTATCTCGCCTATCTATTTCTCGAAATATGTGTTGGTAAGCTTTTGCTTTAGCCAAGTTCATCTTTACCTAGTGACGAAAGTCATGTTATGTTTCAATCACTTTGAAAATTGCTCTGACGAAAAATGGTTTGTGAATAACAACAATATAACATCCTATGAGAATGTTTCAATGATTGAAATGAGAGTTTAGATTATATAACCAATGATGGATATAAGCATTGTGTGGTAACACATATATGTATAAGTCCTTTTTTTTTTGAACCGAAGTTTGCGAACTTTGTTGATCAAGAGAACCGGAATACTGGTGTGAGCTAAGTCTGCGAACTCAGTCCGCGAACTGGCGGAAGTTCTCGAACTGAGAATATCTGCTGGAGTTTGTGAACTCCTTCCGGGAACTTAAGTCCGCGAACTAAGTTTGCGAACTTGAGTTGGTTATATCTAAAAACGATTGTTTGTGAACTTATTTATATTAACTAAGGAATGCTAAATGCAAACCGTGGCTATATAGTTCATGAACCGATTCGAGTGAATCAAATCGTTTTTGCTTCTATTGTGTCTAGTGTAGTTACATAAGATTTCCTTGCAATTGAACAACTCTCTAACTAGTTCATTTGAGTCATTTGAACTAGTTATGGTGAAGAAGAACATGGTTGATATGAAAGTGCTCATATGGCTTACCATTGGTTAACTATTGTTGAACCAACAAATGTTCATGTTTGGGTACGGTTACATAAACCCAAAATAGTACATTTTATTTGTGCGTAACAAGCTAAGTTTTCGATGTAACGGTTGAAAGATATTAGCGTGAATCTAATCAGGTTTTCATCTAACGGTGAATATTGAATGCTTTGTTACCAAGCTAACATTGATTGCAAACCCTGATTTGAAAGACTATATAAGGGAGAAGTCTAGAAACTAGGAAACTTAATCCCCACACCTTCCGTGTGATACTAGTTGCATTATCTAGAGTCGATTCTCCTTTAACCTTAGGTTTTCTTCTTAAACCAGACTGATACTACTTTCTCGTAGTTGTGTGATCTAATCTTGTTGATTCTATCATGTTGAGTACAATCGTAACGATTGGATTGAGATCTTTATCTCCGATAGGCAAGATAGAAAAGTAGTCACAAACATCTTCGTCTCATCGTTTGTGATTCCACAATATCTTCTTTCGCCGCGTCGATTAAGATTATTGTGAGGTGATTGATAATACTAGGCTGTTCTTCGGGAATATAAGTCCGGGTTATCAATTAATTCATGTTCAACTTGATTTATCAATATACGGAACAAAAAATTGTAGGTTTATCTTTGGGAGACAGATTTATCTATTCTGTAGACTTTTCTGTGTGATACAGATTTGTTTATTAAAGTCCTCGACTTTGGGTCGTAGCAACTCTTAGTTGTGGGTGAGATCATCTAAGGGAATCAAGTGCGTAGTATCCTGCTGGGATCAGAGACGTAAGGAGCGCAACTGTACCTTGAATTAGTGTGAGATTGATTGGGGTTCAACTACAGTCCAGACCGAAGTTAGTTTGTATTAGGCTAGTATCTGTAGCGTCTTAATACAGTGTGGTGTTCAATTTGGACTAGGTCTCGGGGTTTTTCTGCATTTGCGGTTTCCTCG
Source organism: Papaver somniferum (assembly GCF_003573695.1). Lineage (NCBI taxonomy): Eukaryota > Viridiplantae > Streptophyta > Magnoliopsida > Ranunculales > Papaveraceae > Papaver > Papaver somniferum. The sequence goes on along the minus strand of NC_039364.1, from coordinate 185,358,666 downwards.
TTAACAAAATTCCGGTGTCTGTGTTATTTCTATTTCGCATATTTTGTTATATAATTGAAATATCACAGGTTATGCGTTTGAATCAATCAATTAGAAATCCGACCTTTGGTTGTTGATTGAAATTGATCGATCCTTGAACATTTGTCTTTGGTACCGTTCATGTGATTTCTCTTGTATTCAATTAAACTCGCAGATTTCTATTTGCTTGAGTAAGAATTGAATTGAGAAAGAGGGATATAACTCTTTGATATACTTTATTAAGATTGAGTCTTATTGATTCTCTTGAAAGTATATTGGAGTTTGTCCATACAGATTGCAAAGCGAAATATTGGGTGTGGTTGTTGTACCCCCGCTTTTTCAAAACTAGTTATGAAGAAGAGGATGAATACGGTTAATATGAAAGTGCTCATATGGCTAACAATTGGTTAACTATTTGTGAACCAACTAAGTGTACACGTTTAGGTACGGTTACTCAAACCTAAATGAAATATATTTCATTTGTGTATGACAAGGTAAGTTTCGATCTAACGGTTGAAAGATATTAGCTTGTATCTAATTAGGTTTCATCTAACGGTGAATATTGAATGCTTTGTTACTAAGCTAACATTGATTGCAAACCCTGATTTGAAAACTATATAAAGGAGAATTCTAGCAACTGGAAAAACTAATCCCCACACCTCATGTGTGATACTAGTTGGTTTTGCTAGAGTCGATTCTCCTTTAACCTTAGGTTTCTTCTCGAGACCCTGTAGGTTAATGACTTAAAGACTTCATTGGGATTGTGAATCTAGACGAAACTACTTCTCTTGTAGTTGAGCGATCTGATCTTGCCATTTTCTATCGTACGAGTTCAATTGAAAGATTGGCTTGAGATTATATCTCCGATAGGGCAAGATAAAAAGAAATCACAAACATCTTCGTCTCATCGTTTGTGATTCCGTAATATCTTGTTTTGCTACCATACAATTAACATTATTGTGAGGTGACTGATAATTCTAGGATGTTATTCAGGAATATAAGTCCGGGTTATCGATTAGTTCCTATTCACCTTGATTTTATCAAAAGACGGAACAAAACTCATAGGTTTATCTGTGGGAGACAGATTTATCTATTACCGTAAACTTTTCTGTGCAATACAGATTTGTTTATTCAAGTCTTCGACTTTCGTAGCAACTCTTGGTTGTGAGTGAAATCAGCTAAGGGAATCAAGTGTGTAGCATCCTGCTGAGATCAGAGACGTAAGAAGAGAAACTGTACCTTGGATCAGTGTGATATTGATTGGGGTTCAACTACAGTCCAGACCAAAGTTAGTTTGTAGTAGTCTAGTGTCTGTAGCGGATTAATACAATGTGGTGTTCAATCTGGACTAGGTCTCGGGGTTTTTATGTATTTGCGGTTTCCTCGTTAACAAAACTTATGGTGTCTATGTTATTTCTATTCCGCATTATATTTTGTTATATAATTGAAATATCATAGGTTGTGTGTTGTATCGATTAATTGTGAAATCCAACCTTTAGTTGTTGATTGGAAATTCATTGATCCTTGGATATTGGTATTTGGTACCATCCAAGTTTATATCTCTTATATTTGATAAAGAGTCACAAATTTCTATTTGTTTGAGTATAGATCAAATCAAGAGATTGAGATATTAACTCCTTGATATACTTTTTATTAAGATTGAGTATGACTGTCAAGTTGATTCTCTTAAAAGTATATTAGAGTTAGTCCATACATATTGCTAATCGAAATATTGGGTGAGGTTGTTAGACCCCCGTCAATTGGTATCAAAGCAGGCAAACACATTCAAGACCTCAAAAGTCTGTGTTTGTAGCAATCTGATTCTGTGGATAAAGTGGTAGCTCACATAAACGCATAGTCTATGTATTCCAATACTTTTAACTATGTCAAGTGTCTTGGCCTTTCCTCAAAGGTTAACTCCTTATCTGATTCTTCCGAATCCCGAGAAAGAAACGAGACAATTGACAGGATGTCAGAAGAAGAAAGGAATATCACTAGAATTAAAGAAAAACCGACTGAGACGATTGACTTCCGCAATCATGCTCAACTCTTGAATGAATTTGAAAAGTCTCTTGGTCGAGAACGTGAACTCTATAAAATCATTGTGCCATTCTCTAACAATATTAAAAGACTCACTCAGGAAACTATACTACAACAAGAAAAGATTAGTATCCTTGAGAATATTGTTAAAGATGGGACAATTAGAGAAAAACGTTTGATTGAGACACACTCATTTAATCTGAACAACCTTCGTGTTGAAACATAGAATATCGCTGCATCTCTTCACCTAGCCCAAAAACAATCGACCTCCTTGACAAAGGAAAACACTGTGGTAATGAGAAATTCTTCCATGTCACTTGGTGATCCTCAGAGTAAGTTACCCGACATGAAGAAAAACTCACCATAGGAAGTCCCTGTTAAAAATTGTTTACATAAACGGCAGGCTTCCAAGCGGGATATGAGTTCGAAACAGATATCTTTCAACAATTCTCTTCCACGAACTTGTTCCTTTTGTGGGAAAAGGAAACATGTGGCTAAACATTGTTTAGCCAGGAAGAAATAGATCTCCGATCTTCAAAATCTTCTTCTATTTACCGTCAAGCGAGTTAATCATCTGACGGCATCAACAATGGATTTCACTCCTACAGAAAACCAGAATTCTCGTAAACGGATTTTTAATGATCACTCATTTCAAAATCTTTACAGGGATCGTGTTTTTTCTCATGGTGAAAACTACACCACAAAAACACAATTTCCCAGAGTCTATGAGAATAATACTGGTAGATCTAAGTCTAGAAGGTGGATACCTATCTTAGTTAATCCTCTAGAACCAATCTCTAGATGTCCTAGACTTGGTTATCAGAAAGTTCCATTTAATGGACTCTCGAAAAGGGCTATAAGAAATTTCTCTGGAGATGAAAACAGTCAAAGAGAGGTAAGAAATACAAAGGTCAAACTGCCAGATGGTATCCCCAAATCGGCTCTCAATACTCATGGTGAGATTATATCTCATCCTACTACCTAACTATAGGTATTCTTATCCTTGTGTGTAACTTGAGAGTTGCAAGGATGATTGTTTGTGAGATGCTCAAGTCTTCGGTCGATTACCATCTGTTCTATAAGTTTGATGTCTGTTTTACAGGTTGAGATTTTTTTTTTCGTTCTCTCTGTATCTAATGTAACTCTATTGCTCTACCTAAAATGGTCAGATATTGAGCCTTGGTTGAAAGAGACATTTTGAAAATAATATGTGTTCTTCTTGATCTTCTGGTATCCGTTTCGGGTCCACGAACGTCTATATCTTCTTTAGGAAACTCTAGGGTTCCCATCAAGGGTGTTCCTCTCTTGGTTGATAATATATATAGTCTTGTATGTGTTTATCCTCTTTTCAGAAAAAGTTTTTTTTTTTAAAACCTCTGTTGAACCTCAAGAGATGAACCTTGAGATGGAAGAAGACCCCAACGGATGTGATTCTGTTCAAGATCTGTTTTTGAAAAAGATGCTTGAAAGAAAAGAGTATAACTCTTGGATAGGAGAATCTGTCAAGGATTTAATTCTCGTTCAGAATGAGGTTAAAAACGAACTTGCTAACCTTCAATTGCAGATAAACCAGCTTATTGATGGACAAGCAAAAATCCTTGATAATCAAAACATCTTGATAAGGAACCAGAAGAAAGTCATCCTTGATTGCGTCAAAGCCAGGCACCTTGCTCGCATCGTTGACCGAAAAACTAATGTTTTAACTCATGAACATGGTATCTCTACAGTCAAGAAAATCAAGGATATCAGTGATACCTTTTATGATGGACCATTTCAGAGGTATGAAATCATCAAAGAAAATTGATTTTCTTCTTCTTTTTTTTATCTAGGAAACTTCTTAAAAGAATTTTTACTCTTGTTTTGTTTAAGAAAGATAACTAGAGTTTGGAATAGCCATTATTGTGAGTACACATAGCTATGTCCAACGTTTTCATCTTGCAATGTTTTTAGATTTATTTATTTAAATTCTAAAGTTGATTTGGAAGATTATGTTTGCAGTATTAATCTTTATGGTTTTATATATTGCAATATGTTATGGGATATGATGTTTGCATCCGTGAACTATGATTGTCCCATACGATGTCAAAAGTTATCTCCTTCATATGTCGATATACATGTATTGATAAAAGATCGATGAACTTTTGACAATCAAAAATTGAACCTATTACGTCGTTATGCAAATAATTGATGGAAGATAGGATGAATTTTTTATTACAAAGATTATGTATATTATATGTCGTTATGCAAATAGTGATGAGAATAGAATGAATCTTTGTCCATTCCGTAATATTGATCTTCCTTGATCCATATTTTATGTATATATATTGTGAGGCTCCATAAGTATTCTTATGTGAGCATTTCCAACTAAACTAATCATGAATTCGTTTTTGGTTAACTTGGTTGTGTATTCCGATTAAATTAATCATGGGTTCTCTTGTGATTAATTTAATTGAAAATTTTGGATACAAAATCATTTCCTTTGTGATTTTTGGCGTCCAATGAAATCCTTCTTTTCTTTTGTGAAAGTAAGGTCGCTCTTGTTGTTCTTTCGGGAATGACATCAAATGGGGACAGTTCTTTTGAACTTGCGCTTAATTTCCATATCTTTGTGGGGAGTGTGGCTGTGGAATATTTTAGGAGTTTTCTTGTATCTTTATAAACTCCTTGATGAATGCATCTAGCTTCGTCTATATGATTGCATCTAAACAAAGTTGATATGTACTTTTCTTTGGTCTTGAAGCATCTCCGTGAAAATTTCTTTAGGATCCCGTCTTCGTACTTTTGCCAATTTTATTGACAAAAAGGGAGAGAATTAATGTATAGTTCACACTACAAATACATATGGTTTTCAGATCATTATGTAAGGGGGAGTGGTTTTCGTGTTGAGATGAAAGTATTGACTAAGGGGGAGTGATACATATCACCATAGTATTGTTGTCGAAGTTGTGATACAATTGAACTTTGATACTGTGTAATAATACTATGACATTGTATAACAATGATCGAGAGCTTTTGTTTTCTCATTGTTATGGCTACGGATCTTCAACAACAATGATGCTGAACTGAACATCTATGGAATCATGGGAGTACTTGGAAAAGACGAAGTTTTCAAGTAATGTTGAAGCACCAAGGAGATCAAGCATGTGGACGAGAAGCTACAAAGTTTTTATTTATTTTGTAATCCATATGTATTAATAGTTTTGTCACTAAAATCGACAAAGGGGGAGATTGTGAAAAATCGGGGGACTAAAAAACACCACCCAATATTTCTCTTCGAAATCTGTATGGAAAAACTCCAATATATTTTTTATGAGAATCAACTAAACAGTTAGACTCAATCAATAAAAAGATATATCAAAGAGTTTATATCTCAATCTCTCGGTTTGACCTTTACTCAAGCAAATGGAAATCTGCGAGTCTTTATCAAAGAGAGATAACTTGGACGGTACCAAAGACCAATGTCCAAGGATCAATCAATATCAATCAACAACCAAAGGTTGGATTTCCAATTGATGATCTTTAACGCACAACCTGTATTATTTCAATTATATAAAAATATAATGCGGAAAAGAAATAACACAGACACCAGAAATTTTGTTAACGAGGAAACCGCAATGCAGAAAAACTCCGGGACCTAGTCCAGATTGAATACACACTGTATTAAGCCGATACAGACACTAGCCTACTCCAAGCTAACTTCGGACTGGACTATAGTTGAACCCCAATCAGTCTCCCACTAATTCAAGGTACAGTTGTACTCCTACGCCTCTGATCCCAGCAGGATACTGCGCACTTGATTCCCTTAGCTGATCTCACCCACAACCAAGAGTTGATGCAACCCGAAATCGCAGACTTGATAATAAACAAATCTGTCTCACACAGAAAAGTCTATCAAAGGATATATCTGTCTCCCACAGAAAAACCCTAGGTTTTTGTTCCGTCTTAAGATATGAAATCAAGGTGAATAGGAACCAATTGATAATCTGGTCTTATATTCCCGAAGAACATCCTAGATTAATCAATCACCTCTCAACAATCCTTCTTGACTACACAAGCGGTTTGTCGAGGAATCACAAACAGTGAGACGAAGATGTTTGTGACTTCTTTATCTTTCCTATCGGAGAACTCTCACGATCTCAATCCAATCAAAGATTGTACTCGTACGATAGAAGATGCAAGATCATATCACACAACTACGATAAAAGTAGTATCGGTCTGGCTTCATAATCCCAATGAAGTCTTTAAGTCGTTAACCTGGTTTTAGAGAAGAAAACCAAAGGTTAAAGGAGAATCAACTCTAGCGAGCGCACTAGTATCACACAGACGTGTGGGGATTAGTTTTTCCCAATGCTAGATGTCTCCTATATATAGTCTTCAAATCAGGGTTTTACCTTAGTTACAAAGCAATCCATATTCACCGTTAGATGAAAACATGATTTAGATTCAAGCTAATATTTCTCAAACGTTAGATCGAAAACTTAGCTTGTAACACACACTTGGGTAGACGTTTACTGGGTTTATGAAAACATGCCCAAACGTGTACGTGTATGTTGGTTCAACATAGTAACCCAAAAGGTTAACCATATGAGCATTTCATATTCTAGTTCTTCTTCACCATAACTAGTTCAATTGACTCAAATGAACTAGTTAGAGAGTTGTTCAATTGCTATGAGATCTTATGTACACAAGACACAATTGAGAAAAAGATGATTCGATTCGATGAATCGGCTCATGAACTTTATAGCCACGATTTGCATAAAGCACTCCTTAGAAATTTAAGTTTCATGTTCAGAGCACATCTTTAGATCATAACCACTTAAACTCACAAACAAGTTCGCGGACTTAAGGCAACCGGCAGAGTTTTCCAAACTCAGCAGAAAATCTCGGCAAAGAGACTTTCGCCAGTTCGCGGAAAAAACACGCAAACGAGTTTTTGGAAAATCCCAGCAGAAATTATCGGTAAAAGAACTTCCGTCATTTCGCGAACTGAGTTCGCGGACTTGGAAAAGCCAATTCCTCCGGTTTCTCTCAATCAACAAAGTTCGAAAAAAACTTCGGATTAAGGAATACATGGTTATGTAATCTAAACTCTCATTCCAATCATTGAGACATTCTCAGAGGACGTTATATAGCCGTTATTCACAGACCGTTTCACGTCAGAGCAATTCTCAAAGTAATTGAAACTTTTCATGACTTTCGTCACTAGGTGAAGATAAACTTGATCAAAGCGAAACGCTTTACCAACACACGATTTCGATAAAAAGATAAGTAGTGAATACTCAGCTCGAAATGTCAAATGTGTATGATCCATTCTATATAGCATATGGCTTTTTGTCTCATAAGAAGTAGGAGATACAATAGATAGACTTTTGAGTGATAGATAAGTTCAAGTCTCCACATACCTTTTTGTTGATGAAGTTCCACGGTTCCTTGAGTAGATCTTCGTCGTTGTATGATGAATCGCCATGAAGTCCTTGAGCTCAACTATACTTTTCTATCCTTGTCCGAGACTTAGCTATGTAGACTAGAAATCAAGACTCATAGTTTTGATCATTAACATTGACAAACATGCTTGATATAGCAACGCATGCGAGGTCGACCGATCTATGCTCTAACAATCTCCCCCTTTGTCAATTTTAATGACAAAACTATTAATACATAGTGGCTCCTATTCCATAGTCTAATCTTCAACGTTCCTTGAAATCTTCGTCCTTCCAAGTACTCCAATGATCCCAAAGGTTATAAGTTTAGCACCACCGTTGTTGAAGATCCGTAGCTATAACAATGAGAGAAATCGAGATTCTCGATCATTATTATACAGTGACATAGTATCATTGTGTAACATCAAAGTCCAATTGCATCACGACTTTAACAATAATATTATGGTGATATGTATCACTACCCCTTAGTCAATACTCCATCTTGATCATGGAAACCACTCCCCCTTACACAATGATCCGAAAACCATATTATTTGTAGTGTGAACTACATTATTTCTTCCCCTTTTTGTCAATAAAATTGGCAAAGGTAAATGAACGGGATCATAATGAAATTTCCACAAGAGACATTTCATAGACTAAAAGAAAAAAAATACATACCAACTTAATTTAGATGCAATCATAAAGCCGAAACTAAATGCATTCATCAAGGAGTTTTAAGATACAAGATAACCCCTATAAAATTCCACAACCACACACCCCGCAAGATATTACCATTAAGCACAAGTTCAAAAGAACTCTCCCCCATTTGATGTCATTCCCGAAAGAAAAACAAGAGCGACCTTGATTTCGAAAGAAAAGAAGGATTTTTAATTGGACACCAAAAACCATATGAATGATTTTCTATATCCAAAACTCAATCAAATTAATTACAAAAAAACGCAGATTAATTTAATTGGAATATGCAACTAAATCAAACCACAAAAGTGATCAATTTAATTGATTGTGCTCAACATAAGTAAACTTACGGAGCTACGACTAAGGTAATCATACGGAGATGACTAACTTAATCGTTCACATACTCAACATAAGGAAAACCTTACGGAATATACGACTACATTAACCAATAGAGCATGATTAGTATATCCATTCATATACTCAACACAAAGACTTGTGGAATATATGAAAACTAAACTAGACTAATTACAAGAGAACCTATAATTAATCTAATTGGAAAACACAACCAAACTAATCACATAAGTAATCAATTTAATTGTCAAAAGTGTTGCTCGACAAAAGAAGACTTTCGGAGCAAATAACTAAATAACCAACCAAGATGATTAATTTAGTTCAAAAATGCTCGACATAAAGTACCTTACGGAACAACCAACAAAGTTAATCACAAAATAATCAACTTAGTTGTATCGTGCTCGACATAAGACACATTACAGAGCCTCACAGTAATACATAAGATATGGATCAGTGATGATCATTACTGTGGAATACATACAAGGATCTATTCTATTTTTCCATCACTATTTGCATAACGGCATAATAGACTTTATCCTTGTCACACAAAAGATTTTACCCTATTTTTCGTCAAATAAATGACTGCAGGCATAACTTTTGTATTTGTCAAAAGTCCATTCGTCCTTTCATCAATACGAATACCAATTTATGAACGACTTTACTTTTGACAATATATGGGACCTTCAAGTTCATGGATGCAAACAATACATATCCCATAAACAATTGCAACATCACAAAATCATAAAGATTAATACTGCAATAACAATCTTTGCCCTTAGCAGGTAGAATCAATCTTTTTCGCATGTATTTATACCAAGAGTGGTTACCAAAAGCGTATTAAAAGATTTCCTTAACAAAGAAGAACATACAAAGTCATTGACGACTATGCACCATAATTCACATGAGATGATTGTGAACACTCAAGAATATATAGCAATGTGAACTACTACCCATTCTCGAACTTCTTTCTTTGTGATTCACCAACATCACTCTTGTAACGGCCACAAAATAGCTTAGAATAGGATTTATCCAAGAATTCCAGTGCCCAAGTCCAAGAGAATAGAACAAGTGCAACGAAACGGAGTAAACACTAAAAAGAAGAGACGGGACAAAGACCAATATTAACTCATCCAAATTCAACAATTCTCATCTCCATTTTGAAGGAATTCAATAAGGAAGAGAATGCAAAAAGAATGAGGTAAATCCGAGTTCGGACGAAGAAGTTACGGCCAAAACAAGTTTACCGAATATCGACGTCAAGTATGCATACGGGTTTGCGAACTTAAACCCCTGGATTTTGATTTTGAATGTTGTTATGCATACTTGGTATGTGTACCATGTAGTCCAAACATCCCGAACTATTATTTTCAAACCTAAACATTTAAGAACCTTAAACACAGATCAAGTTAGGTAGAAATGAACGATAAGCAAGATTATTATAAGTATTCTAAGCAAATAAAAGTACAAATCTTGCTCAAGTTTATAGACATACCTTTTTAGATGAATCCAATCGAATTCTACCGCCTTACCGAACATAATCTGTGTGCCCCAATTCTTGTGCTTCCCTCACCGTATACAAAGCAGGGCATTCCTTGGTGAGGATGCACTTCCAACACAATCAAGTTGCGTTGGGGTGAACAAAGTCTTGCTCACCACAAGTGACCTTTGGATTATCATGAAAGAGATCACTTTTAGAACCTTTCACATCCAATTCCATTTTTCCAAAAAACTTGTTAAGTTCCAACATCATGGATACTGCCTTTTCCATAGTCATGGAGTTTTCTGGAAGATCATTCCTTTTCACACTCAAAACATCATTGTCTTTCTTCGGTATCCACTTCTGAGTGCGTTTAGGAACAGTCGGAACCTTCTTCCCATCACTCTCTTCTAGAATTCTTGGAAGAGAATTGGATTGACTATTCTTTTGCAAGTTAGTCTTTCTCCAATTGGGAGCATCGGATCTTGTCTTCGTCTTTACGAAGTTATCCTTTTGATAACCATTACGATTATGAAAAGGATTCGTACGACGTTTATAGGCAAATCTAGGTCTATCATAGCACTGATTCCTTTGCCTAAAGGTTGGACAATTACAACCTGTAACGTTAAGAGGATCAGTCTTAACGTATGATCTTGGTTTCACAACTTCTTGTGATGCCCAAACAAGAACATCATGAAGTTTCTCATTCCTTATACGGAAACGACATCTCCTTTCCAGGTGACCTTTATTTCCGCAATAGTGGCAAACATAAGGAATGTTCTTAACTCGATCCGTGTGTGTTAACTTTGGAGGTTGATAAACTTTGCTCTTTTGAACCTTAACTGCCGGAGAAGGTATTTCACTTTTTCCATCAGTGGAAACCTTTTCTTGAGAAGAATCACTAGTGTTGACAAATTTTACCTCTTTTCTAGTACTTGGAGCATCTATTCCCTTATAGCCCAATCCTTGTGTATCACGATGATTTTTACTTGCTCCTAGCATAGTGTTTAATTTGCTTGAACTAGTATTGAACTTTTTCAAGTCATCTTCCAACATCTTGATTTTATCAAGAGCAACATCTAAATCATCCTCAAGGCATTTTTCTCGAGTGAGATAAGCGCTTTCTCTGTCGTCAAAACTTGTTTTATGGAAGTTAAACCTTGCTTCAGATTCTGCAAGTTTCTCTTCCAACAAAAAATACTTTTGATAAAGATTATCACATTCAAGTAACTTCATACGTAGGTTTTCCTCAGAATCCTTGAGGATCTATTCGGTAGAACGATTCGAAAAATAAACACCTGCGTAACATCTTCTCAATTTCTTGTTTTCTCGACAGAGAGGAGTCAGAAGAGGTGTGACATGAGAAGTTGTAATCTTCTTCATATTCCACGAATCCAAAAACTTAACATACTCTAAGACTTCCTCATCAACATCTCTATCAATATCTGAATCACCTTCATCAGAAAGTTCATCCAACTGTTCTTCTAGGAGAGTTTCCCAATCAACAATTTTTACATCAAGATAATGTTTGGATATTGACTTAGATGAGACAGTTCTCTCAGGTGAATCCAAGCTTTTAGAATCATCTGGTAATTTCTGAACTGGTACGTTATTAGAGATAGACTCGTCCATAATCAGATCGCTACAAACAAAACTTATAAGGTCTTTAACGTGTTTGCCTGCTCTGATACCAGTTGAAAAAACAGGGGTCTAACAACACCACCCAATATTTCGCTTAGCAATCTGTATGGACAAACTCCAATATACTTTTTATGAGAATCAGCTAGACAGTTAGAATCAATCAATAAAAAGATATATCAAAGAGTTTATATCTCAATCTCTCGATTTGATCTTTACTCAAGCAAATGGAAATCTTCGAGTCTTTATCAAAGAGAGATACCTTGGACGGTACCAAAGACCAATGTCCAAGGATCAATCAATATCAATCAACAACCAAAGGTTGGATTTCCAATTGATGATCTTTAACGCACAACCTGTATTATTTCAATTATATAAAAATATAATGCGGAAAAGAAATAACACATACACCAGAAATTTTGTTAACAAGGAAACCGCAAATGCAGAAAAACCCCGGTACCTAGTCCAGATTGAATACACACTGTATTAAGCCGATACAGACACTAGCCTACTCCAAGCTAACTTCGGACTGGACTATATTTGAACCCCAATCAGTCTCCCACTAATTCAAGGTACAGTTGTACTCCTACGCCTCTGATCCCAGCAGGATACTGCGCACTTGATTCCATTAGATGATCCCACTCACAACCAAGAGTTGCTGCAACCCAAAATCGCAGACTTGATAATAAACGAATCTGTCTCACACAGAAAAGTCTATCAAAAGATAAATCTGTCTCCCACAGAAAAATCCTAGGTTTTTGTTCCGTCTTAAGATATGAAATCAAGGTGAACAGGAACCAATTGATAATCCGGTATTATATTCCCGAAGAACAGCCTAGATTAATCAATCACCTCTCAACAATCCTTCTTGACTACACAAGCGGTTTGTCGAGGAATCACAAACAGTGAGACGAAGATTTTTGTGACTTCTTTATCTTACCTATCGGAGAACTCTCACGATCTCAAGACAATCAAAGATTGTACTCGTACGATAGAAGATGCAAGATCAGATCACACAACTACGATAAAAGTAGTATCGGTCTGGCTTCACAATCCCAATGAAGTCTTTAAGTCGTTAACCTGGTTTTAGAGAAGAAAACCAAAGGTTAAAGGATAATTGACTCTAGCGATCACACTAGTATCACACAGACGTGTGGGGATTAGTTTTTCCCAATGCTAGATGACTCCTATATATAGTCTTCAAATCAGGGTTTTGCCTTAGTTACAAAGCAATCCATATTCACCGTTAGATGAAAACCTGATTTAGATTCAAGCTAATATTTCTCAACCGTTAGATCGAAAACTTAGCTTGTCACACACACTTAGGTAGACGTTTACTGGGTTTGTGAAAACCATGCCCAAACGTGTACATGTATGTTGGTTCAACATAGAAACCCAAAAGGTTAACCATATGAGCATTTCATATTAACCTAGTTCTTCTTCACCATAACTAGTTCAATTGACTCAAATGAACTAGTTAGAGAGTTGTTCAATTGCTATGAGATCTTATGTACACAAGACACAATTGAAACAAAGATGATTCGATTCGATGAATCGGCTCATGAACTTTATAGCCACGGTTTGCATAAAGCATTCCTTAGAAATTTAAGTTTCATGTTCAGAGCACATCTTTAGATCATAACCACTTAAACTCACAAACAAGTTCGCGGACTTAAGGCGACCGGCAGAGTTTTCCAAACTCAGCAGAAAATCTCGGCAAAGAGACTTCCGCCAGTTCACGGACTAAACATGCAAACGAGTTTTTGGAAAATCCCAGCAGAAATTCTCGGTAAGAGAACTTCCGTCAGTTCGCGGACTGAGTTCGCAGACTGGGTTCGCGGACTTGGCAAAGCCAATTCCTCCGGTTTCTCTCAATCAGCAAAGTTCAAAAACTTCGGATTAAGGAATACATGGTTGCGTAATCTAAACTCTCATTCCAATCATTGAGACATTCTCAGAAGACGTTATATAGCCATTATTCACAGACCATTTCACGTCAGAGCAATTCTCAAAGTAATTGAAACTTTTCATGACTTTCGTCACTAGGTGAAGATAAAATTGATCAAAGCGAAACGCTTTACCAACACACGATTTCGAGAAAAATATAAGTAGTGAATACTCAGCTCGAAATGTCAAATGTGTATGATCCAGTCTATATAGCATACGACTTTTTATCTCATAAGAAATAGGAGATAGACTTTTGAGTGATAGATAAGTTCAAGTCTCCACGTACCTTTTTGTTGATGAAGTTCCACGGTTCCTTGAATAGATCTTCGTCGTTGTATGATGAATCGCCATGAAGTCCTTGAGCTCAACTACACTTTTTTATCCTAGTCCGAGACTTAGCTATGTAGACTAGAAATAAAGACTCATAGTTTTGATCACTAATATTGACAAACATGCTTGACATAGCAACGCATGCGAGGTCGATCGAGCTATGCTCTAACAGATTGTCTCACACAAATCATGCAAACGGGTACGCATACCTAAGTAATCGGACTTAGTTTGGGTTCGCCAGTATGCGAACGAGTACGCATACCTTCCAAACTCAGCAGAAATTCTCGGACCTGAACCTCACCCCAGTACGCATACCGGTATGCATACAAGGTTCCAGACTTTCACTAAACCAACCAGTACGCATAAGGATATGCATACTATGGTTCCCGGACTTGGATTACATATATGCAAGTACGCATACTATGCTTTACCCAATCATGGTTAAGTGTTATAAACTCCATTTCAATCATTGAAACATTCTCGGGAAGACGACAGTAGCTGTCTCACACAAACTATTAGCTTCAAAGCAATTTTCAAGTGATCGAATGATCAATACGAAACATTTCGATTCTGCATCAAATGACTGTCTCACACAAATCATGTAAGATGTTACCAGGCGATTTTCACATGATCATCTTTTGACTTTCGTCAAGAATATAAGATGAACTTGGTTAAAGCGAAGGCTTACCAACACATATTTCGAGAAATATGTAAGCGAGTTAAACTCAGCTCGAAATATCAAATGTGTATAATTGAAGTCTATATATCTATACGACTTTTGTCTCAAATAGGAGATAAAGTAGATAGACTTTTGAGTGATAGATGAGTTCAAGTATCCACATACCTTTTGTTGATGAAGTTCCACAAGCTCCCCTTAGTAGTTTTTCGTCTTCAATCGATGAACGCCGTGAAGTCTAATGCTCAACTACACTTTCTATCCTAATCTGAGACTTAGCTATAAGTAGACTAGAAATCAAGACTTACAGTTTTGGAAACTAAACTTGACAACAAGCTTGAGATAGCAACGCCTGCGAGTTCGACCGAGCAGTGCTCTAACAACAAATGCCCCGCAACCAAACACTCTCAAGTGATCATAAGTAGGTTCTTTATCTCTCCATACCTTCTATGCTACTTCTCCATCTAGCGGTCTTGAAGGAGATCGATTGATCAAGTACACAACAGTATTCATTGCTTCAACCCGGAAATGCTTATGCAACTTGGAATGAGATAACATGCACCTGATTCTCTCAAGAATAGTGCGGTTCATCCTCTATGCAATACCATTATGTTGTAGAGTCTTCGGTACTGATTGCTTATGACGTATACCCATGCATTTGCAATACACTTAAAGTGGTCCAATGTACTCTCCCCCGTTGTCAGAACGAAGACACTTCAAGTTTCTACATGTTTCTCTTTCCACCATGTTGTGAAACATCTTGAACACAAGAACAACATCATCTTTGGTCTTGATTGCATATGACCAAACCTTCCTTGAAGCATCATCTACAAAAGTAACAAATTAAACAGCACCACCAAGTGTTTTGACCTTTAAAGGTCCACACACATCATAATGAACAAGATCAATAATACCAGAATTGCGCTTGGGTAGAGCTTTATGAAAATAAACTCTAGCTTGTTTACCAACTAAACAATGAGGGTACCTACCCAATTGCATACCTTTGGCATTTGGAAAAACTTGTCTTTTGGTGAGGATTTGAATTCTCTTCTCACTGAGATGAACAAGTCTTCTATGCCACAGCTTGGAGGTTGAATTTTTGTCAACGACATTCAACTCACCTTTCAACACCTTCACTTGTGCTTTTTACAATGTGCCACACTTCTTGCCTCTTGCAATAACCGTGGAGCCCTTTCTTAGCTTACATTTTCCATCACCTAAGTGATTTTTGTACCCTTCATCATCTAACACTCCAGGTGACATTAGATTCAAACGAAGATATGGTACATGTCGCACATTTCTTAGAACCAATGTGCTTCCAACACTGATCTCAACCTTCACATCACTCATTCCTACAATCTTCGCAACACCATTTTTCCCATTCTGACTGACCCAAAGTCACCAACCTTGTAGGAGGTAAATACATCTTCATGAGGAGTAGCATGATAAGATGCACCTGAATCAGCTATCCACTCTGAATCAGAACCTGCAGAACTCACACAAACATCATTACAATCTGAGAATAAAATGACATCAGTTGCAACAGCTGCAACATCATTGTCTTGTTTATCAATTCCTTTCCCTTTCTTCTGTTCTTACTTCGGCTTCCTGCATTCATTTGAATAATGACCTCTCATACGACAGTTCCAACATTCAACGTCCTTTCTAGACTTTGATTTACTCATTGACTTGCTACAACCAACTTGTCTTCTATCTTTCGTTCTACACTGATTCTCTGTAACAAGAGCTTCTGAATGAGACAAGTCTTTTGACCTTCTTCTAACTTCTTCATTCAGAAAACTATTTGTTGCAACAGTCATGTTCAACTTCCTGTCTGAA
This sequence comes from Papaver somniferum, assembly GCF_003573695.1. Lineage (NCBI taxonomy): Eukaryota > Viridiplantae > Streptophyta > Magnoliopsida > Ranunculales > Papaveraceae > Papaver > Papaver somniferum. The sequence goes on along the minus strand of NC_039364.1, from coordinate 185,342,234 downwards.
GCAGAATAACTAAGAGATATCCTCAATGGCTCGCAACTGTCTGCTAAAGTATTTAGCGACAAATAAGCTTGAATCTCTTCAAGAATTGTTAGCTCCATAGATGTAAGCTGATTCATGATACCCTTCATTTCATTTAAATGCTGCGCCATTGAACTTACTTCCTTGTAGCACAACTTTCCTAGCCTTTTGAATAAAAGAGCTTTTACACAAGGAGACTATTGATCATATATTGCCTCTAACTTGGTCCACAAAGAATATGCTAGTTTCTCACTAGCCACATGATGAAAAATATCATCATCAATCCATTGACGAATAAAACCAACTACTTTAGAGTTAGTAACACGCCATTCTTCTTCATATGTCCTCTCAGGCTTCACTCTTTTACTCTCTATCGGAACATATAGATCTTTACAATATAATCAGTCTTCCATCTTCGCCTTCCATATCACATAGTTATCATCGGTCAAATTGACCATTCTATTAATAGTGCTAGCTTCCGTAATTGCACAAGATTAGCTCAACCCAAAAGCTCGGATACCACTTGTTGGGGGAGACTTACAAATCTGAGCCGCTATGAGCAATACAAAACCTACACAAGTAATGAAACACAAATGTAACACAACTACGACAATATGAGAAGCAATCACACAACATCGGAAGTTACATGGACAAAACCCTCCAAGGTGAAGGGTAAAAACCACGGGCATATCTTCCACTATAATCAAACAATGGGTTACGCACAATCCTCCCAAATTGGGGATAACAACAACTTCAAGGTGCATATAGCACTTGGATAACTATTTTCCTAAATTACACTCTCCCCTAAGGATGGATAAACAATTCATTTATCAATTGATAAGATTCACAAACAATAGCAGGTGATTGAGATACTTACTACTAGGGTTTGAACAAATCCTAGATTTCTCCTCTTTGCAGAGATGTGGAAATTGATAGCTCAATCTTCACCACAACAACCAAACAGACCCTTAGATAAGAACCCTTCTTCTTCCTCTTCAAGATCAACTCAAATCTCACCAAGAATAATGGTGGTTTCTCCTTTTTCTTCACTCACTCTCACTGCCTCTCTTTCTTCCTTATTTTCACGACATAAGGAGTTGAGGAGAGAAGGAACCTCCTGGATGTTTTGTAAACAAAACACCAAACCTGACTAGGCTACTTCTAGTTAGCTCCTCTCATTGGTTAAGGAGACACCTGAATGCTAGGTCCATAAGGAGTAAACCCAACAAAAATCATTATCCAACGTAATTAAATCAATAACGATGATTAATGACCACTTAAATGTCTTAAGATTGTTGGATAAAGATATCTCCGTTACCTACGACTCGTGTATTATATTCATCGATTCGTTACATCTCTTTGTAACAACTTGTAATACACTTGGTTGACGAAAACCAAAACAAGAAAAGAAGAAGAATATAAAGAAATGATCAATCCAAAAATACATTAAACAAAACTTACTTGGGTGTATCGAGATGAGTAGTCTCTTTAATTAAGACATTTAATGTCATGTACTTTATGTTGTTACACTGTATCGCTTATGTCTCCAGCATTCAACAATACCTTTGGTTGTTCTCGCAGCACTCGAGGGACCAAACATCGAACGTGAATGGATATAGCACAAACTGTTCTTTAACTCTTGAAGACAACATGCAAACTACAATTTTTCTAGTACTAGTTTTTTACTCTAAAATGCATAAGTGCAATGGAGAATGAGTGGGGTTTATAAGGTTTAGAGGTGACTCTTAGAGAAATCCTTTCATGAAGAGTCACACATCCCTTAGTGGAGAGTCACATCCCTTGGGATAAGACACTACATATTGAAAAGGTGAAAAGATTTAAATGAGTGGACATATCCATTCACACTAACTAAATCATATTTTTATTCAAAATTCCAACAATCATCCCTCTTCTATCGGACCTATTGAACTTCTTTGGTCACCACTGTTTCAATTTCTGATTAACTCTATTGTTCAATTTTCTTAACAGGTTTGAAGAGGATATTTTGACCGAGATAGCAAAGTATTTAGACGGATGCTTGGATCATCTTGTCATTAGTTTCACCTAATTATGGGAGAAGACAGTGTATGGAAATTCGCTTGTCTACATGATCTTCAAGTTCCTTGGTTTCGCCAACAAGTCTCTTTTAAATGGATCAAAATCTACGCTTCAGCATTTGGTAAATTGATTCAACTTCACATAATTTCTCAAAACATATCGAAATTCCCTTTATCTGTGTATATCGCTATCTCAAAGCTGTAGTTTAATCAAAATCCTAGAAAGAGAGAAAAATAATATTATAATGATCTTTGTTGTATGTTCAGGCAACAAGAGAAGCACATTGGTAACTAGAAATTCCTTACTCTTCCATTTTCCTTAATAAGGGCTTACTTGAAGTACTAACCAATTTCAGCAACTTGGATTTTGGATATTTTGGAAAAGCTTTCAGTAAGGAGACAATTATCAAGTTATTTTGCCATTGGGATATTTAATGTGACCTAGAAGGTTTAACATACAGAGAGTTTGGGATATTACACTTATCCATTTTTCCATTGCTGAGTTAAAATTGTTGAATGGGTTAGATTGGATGAGAATCGGTGCTTTCTTCTTCGTCTCATCGGCTGGACTCCTGACTGAGAAACTACCTTGCTTCCAAGAATTGCAAGAGAAAATAATATTAAACTGGTATCTGAATAGCAGGGTAACCTTTCTTCTTCTTGGTTTTCATATATTTACTCGTTTGATCAGAGAATATTTGAAATTTCATTTCATGTAATCAAGGATATCATTGTCAATGGTTGTACCTCATCCTTCTTTCCTATTTTCAGATAGGTGTGAAATAATGAAGAAAAAATGAACTTCACAAGTGCCTATTTAGCCTCTTTATTAAGTTGACATAAACTTATCGCCGCTTTTAGTTTTATCACTTTGAACTATCAACTATTTAACGACTAGAGGAGTCTCATCAAATTTTGTAATGGGTCTTCAATCATCATTTTTTTGATGTTTTTACAGGGACAATGCAGACACTAGATGTCAAGCACATAGAGTTGTTTTTGTTGGAAGTTAAACCAAGATATTGGTGAAGTTATTAATGGAAGCAGCTAGTTGAAGTTGTTGTTGTCTGAGAGAAGAAACTAGTAGAAGTTGACGCCATATTCTGGAAGCAACTAGATGAAGTTGACATGGCGTGTTTGGTTTGGACGTGAAGTAAACTTGTGAAGCAAGTTGTTTGTATCTAGAAGAGTTCTATTTAGAGTTTGGTTTATGTTAGGAAAGTGTCTTTGTTTAGAGTTTTATCTTTGTTAGGAAAGTTTACTTTGAGTGATCGTCAAGTTTGTGAAACTATAAGTAGGCTATTGAGCCATGGGAATTGTACACTCGAATTGATTATCAATGTAGTCTTTTTTGCTTCCGTGTTTGTGCTCTCCTCTCTCTTGCTCGATCCTACATATGGTATCAGACCAAGGGGGGAGGAAGGGAAGAAGAAGTTATGTGGTTCTGATGGTTATTGTCGTTGATTTGCTGATCAATGACTTGTGTAGAATTATAAACAAGAGTTGTTGATGTTCCGAGTCCTAGTGCCTATCAAGGAAGTTACAAGACAAAAAAGTAGTCTAGTGGATTGTGTTTACAAGGAGAAGATGATGTTTGTTGTTGAGGGTTTCTCGACAGTACTAAGGAATGGTTAGATGGACTTGGTAAAGTCGGATCCCGTGAAAAACAAAAGATGGGTTAGGGTTCGAAGAAAAGAAGGTGAATGTGGTTCTGAAGTTTGGAGCAAACTGGTGATAACTAATAAGGGTTTCTGAAACCAAGTTGTGTGCAAGGTTCAGGCGAACTATAAACACGAGATAAAAGGGTATTGTTTATCATCGGTTAGGGCCTGAATAAGAAGTCTCTGAAGAAAAGATGGGTTTAACGAGAACTGGGATTCAGAGAGGTGTTGTCGGTGTTTTTTGAACGATGATGCTGCTGTGATATGATAATGATTGGTGACTGTAGAAAGAACGACGATGAAGATGCAGAGATTCCGGAGCTCATGATGGAGGTTGCTGCCATTATCATGGAAAGTTGGAGATGGGTTGATGGATAGTTGAAGGAGAAGAATGGTTTGCCAGGGAGGAGGTGATATTTTTCCTCGTTGATTAGCAGAGATCACTACTGTTAGTGATGGGGTTAATCATAAGCTGGTGATGATGTTTTTGGCTCAAGGAATTTGGGTTACTACTAATGATTTTTTCGAAGAGTACTGGTTGAGAAGATTTTCTCGAGCTGATTGATTATCGACAATGGAGGATATGTTGTTGTTGGTTTCCAGTCGGTTTTGGAGAAGCTCAAGGAAAAAAAAAGTGTTATTAAAAGATAGTAACAGTAAGTGGTAGGTGTTACAAAGAACAATCATAGTTACAGGAGAATGGTTACAGAAGCGTAACAGAAGAAAGTGTCACAATGGAGAAGTGTGATAATTTTCTGGCAGAGGCGTTGCAGAAAGCAGATTTGATGATTGTTGAGGTAGTAAGCAAGGGTTGTTGTGGCAGAGCATTGGTTGATTTTAGACGGTAAAGAAGCTTTGGGTGAGAGGTTGAATCAAAGGGTTAAGTCATGAATTTGAAATCGATGAGTATGGAGGATCAAAGCTGGTATTGCAGTCATGAGGACTGGTACAGTTTGATGGAGGATCAAAGGTATTGCAGTCAGGAAGGACTGGTACAGTTTGATTAAGTTGATTGAATTCAGAGACTTGGAATGAAAAGGAATGTTGGGTGGATATGTTTGAGCTTAAGGGAGGATGGTAGCATGTTGGAGTTTAAGCTCAAACATGTTGGTGTCAAAAGTGCGGTTGAAGAGTTTGTGGCAGAAACTTGGAATACCTGACAAAGTGTAAAGAAAGGTTATAGCTTGTGGCAGAAGCGTAACAAGAGAAAGATTGTGAGAGAATCTTGAAAAACAAAGAAGTGTGAAGAAAAGAAGAAACAACAACAAGGTAGTAAACAGAAGAGAGGTAAGAGAAAGAATCGCCAAGGTTGATGTGTGAGAAGACAACAAGAGGAGGTTATAATACTTATGAGTTGTGGTTTAGAGAAGTGAAGCAATCCTAGTGTGATTCCAATGTGGAATTTGAGAAGTGAAGACAACAATAGTGGGTGAAAATCCCATGAGTTGTAGAAGACAACAATACTAGGTGGAAATCTCATGAGTTGTAGAAGAACAACAATAGTGGGTTAAAATCCCATGAGTTGTGGAGAAAGGATGCCAATGATGCCGGAAAATAACAGAAAATCAGGTTAGATGGATCATGGCAATAGCGATGAAGAAGAACGTGAAAAGAAGTTTGTGATGGTTGATATGGTATGATAGCAGTACGAAGTGAGTGTTTGATGATTGTTGTTAAAGCAAAAGAAGAAGATTGGTTTGTTAGCTGAGTTGCAGTTGGTGTTGCAGTTTTTTGAATTGAGTTTGTTGATTGGATAATGATGACGGAATTCCAGTAGGATCATGAAATTGGGATATGCTATAATTGAGTATCAAGGAGTAAGGGTTTGTTGGTGGTATCTTTGAAGATGAGAAAAGATAAGAACGTGTTATTGCCACTATTAGTAATTTTTAATAGTGTTGTATGTTAATGTTTATCAATGAAAGAAGAGGAATAGAAAATGAGAAAAGACAAGGACGCATTGACGTCGATTAACGGAAGAAGTTGAGGAGTAAAAGAGGGTTACGGAATTCTTGTTGAATGATATCTTGGTTTAACTGAGGATGTTGGAAGTTAAACCAAAATATTGGTGAAGATTTTAATGGAAGGAGTTGATGCTGTCTGAGAAAAGAAACTAGTAGAAGTTGACACCATATTCTGGAAGAAACTAGATGAAGTTGACATGGCGTGTTTGGTTTGGACGTGAAGTAAACTTGTGAAGCAAGTTGTTTGGTTCTAGAGAGTTCTAGAAGAGTTCCATTTAGAGTTTGGTTGATGTTAGGAAAATGTCTTTGTTTAGAGTTTTATCTTTGTAAGGAAAGTTTACTTTGAGTGATCGTCAAGTTTGTGAATTGTACACCCGAATTGATTATCAATGTAGTCTTTTTTGCTTCCGCGTTTGTGCTCTCCTCTCTCTTGCTCGATCCTACAGTTTTTAACCGAGGGATACAAAAGTGGTAGCTGGGACTACAAAGAGATTGGATCTTATCAAATCAGGACACACTCTGATGGAGCAACAGGGGCCATTTTCCACATTATGCACCTAGAGGACCGGGCAACTGCAGGTAACACAAAACATGTTGTTATCAACTAACTGAAACTATATATTAGCCTTCTTCAACCATGCATGCAAACTGAACCAAAACTTGTGCCACCAGTCCCAAATTTGACTCCACCTGTGTACGAACTGGTACAATTATTATAACCAGTTCCAGTTTGCAAACCTTAATACCTAAGAAAACTAATACTTGAGCATAGTCAGAATAGACTAGCTTAAAAATACGTGTACCTATTTATATTATAAGCCATTTTACATTTATACGCATATACTAAACCATCATCTAAGAAATAAACATCAAAATCCCATAAAGAACAACAGAATGTGAACCAGTTATCCTTCCGTCTGAGAAACAGAACTGAAACTAGTGCTGACTTTAGCCTACTGCTGTCAATAGAGAACTGAAACTAGTGCTGGAGTAGTTTCTAGCTCCAGAAAACTTAACCAAACCTAGAGTACTCTATTGACAGCAGTAGGCTAAAATCAGCACTTCACTGTTGAGGGATCGCATTCTATTTTGAGTTATACAGGCATCAAGTCTGTCCAACTTTTCTATATGATATGCAAAAGAAAAAAGGAAGCATTATTGTGAAGAAGTACTTTTTCAGTCATTTATTGCTTGACACAATCTTTTGAATTTGATGAAGCAGAAGTGTCGAATTTGAAGAAATGGGCAGCAAAACCTAGTGATTGGCAACCAAAGGCTCGAGTTGCTTGTCATCGAGTAGCTGTCAACACCAATCTTCAGCAAAATGACGGTAAACAAGGAGCTCCTTAATATAGCTCTAACTACCATCCCCCACATTTATCAGCATGAGTTGCCAAACAGATAACCATCATAATTTAACCATGTGTTCCCCTAAATGTCTAGTTTTTTCTTATGAATCTTATCTAAATGTTTAACTTTTTATAACTTTAAGTACTGGGTTTCATTGCAGGACGTCATGTTAGATACCATGCAATGAGAGCTGGAGAAGAAGATGATAGTGAAGTTGTTTCCATTAGAATCTCTCAACAACTCCTTTAGATTATACTCCTTTAATCCCCTCAAAAAGCAAGAGCACAATATTTCATATTTAACTTAAGATTTTTAGATCTATCCACACACATCACACACACAGATAGCATCTATTCCATTTGTTGGAGGATAACAGAAGTATTCGTTAAATGATAAAATAAACTTACAAAAATAATACCCATATGCAGGTAGTTAAATCATGTACTCAGATCAGAGATCAACATTTCAGTTCTCGGTTCTTCATTTTATTGTTAAAATTCCAAGATATTCCATCTTTTATAGTAATATTTTTGGTAATACAAAAAACTTCATTATGGAAGCAAAGAGAGAATTGTACGACCAACATACCTACAGTTCATGTCTCTTGTCGTCAAACAAAATGATCAGAAGATCCTATCCAACTGAACAAAATGATCAGAAGATCCCACCCAACTGCCAAATAACAACATTCACAAAACACAAAAATAAATAACCATAATCGATCTTCCAATAAACAACCAAAAAAACATACTTGACAAGACAAGTACAAAGACAAGTACAAATTGCTTTCGAATTGAGTCGCAGTTCTGAATATATTAGTGCGGGAAAGAAATCTAAGAATAGGGTTAAAAACGGATTTACAAAACAACGGTTATACATGATTTAAAAATAGCCATCTAGTGTAGCAGAAATATAGATATCATAATAGTTCATGTAATGTAAAAATAGCCATCTCATGTAATAGTTCACATACCAAAATAGCTTCCATCTCTTTGTCCGTAATTGGTGTTCGTTTTGGCTGCTCAGAAGCTTTCCCTCCAACAGAGGAGTTGGTAGAAGACATAGAAAACAGTGTCTGAGGAGCTTCAACAGGTTTCGGTACTGCTTGAGTCTCTGTTGCAGAACCTATTTATTAAACATGTCAGGTTCAGAAATTTCAATACTCCAATAGTCTTATAAACATATTGCAAGTACTGCATCCATTCATATCTCTATATAGTGCAGAACAAAAGCAGGTTATACCCTGTCACTATGAGAATGTACTTCAACATTGTTTAGTATGGTGATTAAGCTTCATAAAATAAAAGCTGTACAGGAAAGTGGCACTTAACATAAAGACAGTGTTTGATAATCGATAGAAATGAAACTAGCGTGAATAACACCATGCGTTTCACTCTTTATGCGTCAAATATGTTTGGCAGGAAAAAGTTTAGGAACCAAAATTAGATAAAATGCCAAGTTTCTAGGATATTAACCTTCAAGCAATTACCATAATAGACTTCATAAAATTACTTATAAACGAAATTGTACAGAGTTTAGTGATACTGGCTATTCTATCCAATGAGCATATCAGGTAATATGTGATCCAGACAATAGGATGAATCCTATTTTGAGGTTATCGACAACTACAGAGTTGCCTGAACAACAACTACTCAATGTGAAATTGCAATTGAGAAACCCCAAGATAATCTATGTAACCTATCTGATATTGCACTTGACTGTCTGTGTCACTAAGTTATACAGGTTATTTATAAACAAGCATCCATGTTTACTCACTAAGACGATATATAAAACCAAATCCCAAATCCTTCTTTAAATTAATAATTATTTCATCATAGTAGCTAAAGAATAAAAAGCTCTCAATCGTAAACTCATGTTGATCATTAGCGTCAGAATCTCGTGTACTCTACACAAACACGCATTTAGATAGAGTATTTTATTTTTTTTGATTATCAAGTCTCTATCTCTATCTCTCTTCCACAAAGGCTATACAAATGGAGAACACTTAAGATGGTTTCCCTTCATTAGTGCTCCATCCCACCTCCGTCTGTTTCTACGTCCATATTCTAGATCATACAAGCAGTACCTACACAATTTATTTGCTGTTGGATTCTTCAACACTATGTGACCTCTCATTATAACCCTCGACTTTAAAGCAGAAATTCATCTAAGGGAAGAGAATCCAGATCAAACCCAGATTTGGAAACTGGATTAAGACTCCAGAAACACACTGATTCATATTCACGATTCACAACATAACCCCTTCACACCACATTCAGTCAAACTTCTTCTTTCTTTTTTTTTTTGCCAAAATATTTAGAATTTTCCAACACTAAAAACATCACAGGACTTGTTCAAGAGAAAGGAATGGACTTCCCTAATTTTCAATATCAACTGCATATTACAGGAATAAAATAATAAATAAATAAAAGAGAGAAAATTAAACGCAAAGATATCAAAAGAGTGAGATTCGATTGAAACCAACCAGAAAGTTTTGGATGTCTTTGAGGGAATTTGATAAGAGGAATCCTCTTAAGCAACTGTGCTCCACCCATCTCTCTCTTTTATCTCTCTTTCTGTGTTCTGATTTGTCTCACCGAGTGTCTGTGTCTGTCTCTCAATCTGTGTTGTTTTTTCAGAAACCTATTACTTGGGCTGCTGCATTTGAGGACAATCGAGGACTGAATAAGGGGAAAAGAAAAATCATGAAATAATAATCTAATCTCTATATAATAACACAGTTTTTAGGGCTCTCATTTACTTGTGGTTAATTCTCGTTTCTTTGATTGCAACCCCTCCGTTATTTTTTTGGTAGGAACCTAAAATTTTGGCAATAAAATGAAGAAAGTATCGTTAACCTTAAAATATATTTATCAGGAATTTATTTTTACCTAGAATAACTAAATTTTGTAAAATCACAAATTATTACCAAAAATATATGACAAAATCGACTAAAATACTAGTATAATATAATATTTTAACTTGTTTCAACTTATGTAATATGGTACGCCGTTGGAACTTAGTTTATTAGGTTTCCAATTAGTTAATGTAATAATATTAAATAAACAAAAATATATATCAAAAGTATAAATAAATTAAAATTAAATTACATCAATATATAATTTTATCACGATTTTATCACAAAAATTAAACCAATCATAAAATTTAAAACAAAAATTTCTAATATCTAATGTTCAAATACAAATCTTATAATTAAATAAAACTAATCTTGATTATAATTCCATAAAATTAATAATTCAACGAATTTTAATTTTTATTATTGGACAAAGAATATTAGATTAACTAGTTGGAAGCCTAACAAGCTAAGTTCTAACAACACACTACTACATTAATTGAACAGGTTGATATGCTAGCCTACCAACGAGCCTCATGGGTAACCTAGCCAAGGGAGCCGAAGAGGATGAGGGCTGAGATTGTGTCACAAGGGGGGCAAGCTAACTCTATCTTCCATGTTAATTCCTGCAATATTACACCAGTGGGGGCTCGAACCTCGGATCTTCTGGAGCACATAAAACTTTGGGAAACGAGGATGATCAGCTGAGCTAGGTGTCCGTTGTTATTTGAGATATAAAATTACAATCATAATTACAGTGAAATTAAAAGAACATTGATCAAAATTAGACCAATGATAAAATTTAAAGAAAAAGATACATACTCGAAGCATGTTTCCTTTATAAAAGTCGAGTGCTGATCATGTACAGTAGTTGAAATATAAAATTAACAGATCGTGATGATATGAAACAAAAAAAGGGTTAAAGCTCAGCCTGTAGCGACACTTCCAATCAACTTCTCGAAGGAACCTGATTTTGATTGAGTTGTATTTTATTTTTAAAAGCATGTAATTTTATTATTTTTTTAAACAAAAGAACAGTGAATTAGTGTCCTTTTTTATTTTTCTGTCATTCCACATAAATAAGAGCAATTTTTATTCTTAGACGTACGGAGTATATCGGTATTGTTTTTGACGAAAATGTTGCAACAAATAAACGTGGTTATCCAATAGTAAAACATGATATAAATTTTATTTTTGAAAAAAAAATATGGTAATTTTTCCTAAATACTGTGATTTTTGTTATAAATCATTGCTTATTTACTAAGACTCCCCCGTGTCTAACATTAGGGATTTTTCTATCTACTGCTTCCGTCCCAAATTAGATGAGCTAGTTGGTTTTAAATTTTGTCCCAAAAATAGATGAGCTATCTCTCTAATCAAGGGGATATTTCTAAAACTACCCTTTTAATTGATTATTGTTAGTATAAGAAATATGTATAATTTGATAGTCATGTTTATATTCGTTACATAAGTGTTTTAAAATGCTTTTCAACGGTATAAAGTTTACGAAAAACCATGGTATAGTTTAAGAGATAAATCATTTCTAAATTTTACTAGTTATTATCCATAAGGGTATAATTGTAAAAAAAAAATACTTAAACATACTCCCCTTTTCTCCTTGCCTTAAAAATTGTGCAAACTACAACTAGCTCATCTAATTTTGGACGGAGGGAGTATATAAATAGAGGCCTAATCTCTTGTATCTTACACACAAAATGAGAATTCTCTCTTCTTCTACTTTGTGTCTCTTCTTTTCTGTTTTCTAGTTTCAGAACACGTTATCAGCACGAAATTGAATCACATCTAGCAAACAAGTGGCGCTTTATAAGAGGCTACAGGTAGTGCTCCAATTGAGTCTAAATTCACATTCTCAAATATAATATCTTCTCACTTCAATATGAAGAGATTATATTGTCCGCGGGAGCTGGTACCAGCAATTGATTAAATTTTGCAAGATATGCAGAAACTTTAGAACTGTTTGGGCTCATGGTAAGCCAATTATTGTTGAATATTCATTTATAGAAGCTATTGAAATAATAAGTGATGGTGGCTGTTAACCCCTCTGCAAATGAATATCGACATACGTGGTTGGTTGGAACACAATCCAATTTGGATTGGATTAATTTCTTGATTGACGTAATTTTGGATCCAAGACTAACACCTTTAAAATTACGAAGCCTATTAATTACAGGTTGGTGTAGTCGTAAATGTGTTACACCAGAAATATGTTTGTTGTACAAACGATTTGAGTGTTTTATTTTATTTCAAACCCTAAGATTGATTCAATAATCATTCTCCTTATACTATGCATTCAGCGTAGTATTCCTTGAACAACTCGTATGTGGTCGAAGAACATATATTCAATTTGTAATCCTTATAGGATTCAAATTATATTTAGGCAGCTACCTGACTCGATTATATCGGGTTTAATAATACTTTATGTGTATTCAGAAATGTGGTACGAAACCAAAAATCTGGATTAATTAGTTAATGATATCAACTTTATAAGCCTTTTTAGGAGTCCTTAAAAACATCAAAAGCCACGCTTTTGCAGCATAAATTCTATTTTTTGTCTTTAGATAGAATTATGCTAGTATAAACTCGTCTTTGAGATAAACTAAAGTTATTATTTCAATGCTTATTTCGTGTAAAACTCATATAGTTTGGTTAGCATCCATAAATACGTCAAATGTTGTACTCTTTTCCCTTCGTTTCATGTTTTGTCCCATGTGGTTTCTTGATAAGGTTTTGACGAGGCAACATCTTGTTGACATTCAAAAAAAAATTCATAATGTTGATATTTTTGCTCTTTTTCCTTCGTCCAAATTTTTTCCCATTGGGTTTTACTGGCAAGGTTTTAGTGGGACAATTCAATTCAACATGGTGGTTATCCAAGGGGGAGTTGCATGAATTTTGGTTATTTGGTGGATTCCCACCATTAATTAGGTCATTTTGTTAGACCAAATCAACATAACAATATCTTAGAAGTTTGGGTATTCTTTTAAACCACATAAGGTATGACCAAAAATATTGTTTTCTTCACTTACAGTAATATATTTGCATCTTAGCTCTTTTGTCGAGGAAACTCCATCAATGACTTCATCAAATCATCATGAGAAGTTAACATTAATGCATCGCACAAGTTCTCAATGAGTTGAACAAGAACATAGACTCTGGAAAAGTATTTATCGAGGACAATATTGTTTGTGCAACATAAAAGAAAACTTCATCAACTAGCAGACATCTTCATGAAAGCACAATGATCTTCTGCACTCCAGGAATTCGTTCATCAAAATTGGGAAGTCTCGACTCAAATATTATAAAGCCAAGAATTAACTGAAATACTTGGTAGGGGGGACATCATCATAAAAGGTATTTTACTGGACTATCAAGTTGTAGTCTTTTCCTTCGCCGAGTTTTGTCTTACTGGGTTTTCTTTGTCAAGGTTTTAATGAGGCAACATATGCATGTCTTGCTCGGTTCTTAGTCACAATTGTACGTTTTTTCCTTCGATTAGGTTTTGCCCATTTAGGTTTTCATGACAAGGTTTTACGAGACAATTAGCTTAGACACAATATCTTCAGGGGGAGTGTAATAAATCATTGTTTATTCAGACGCCCCCATGTCACATTATATTTTCAGGAAATAGTTTTGTCATGGTACATGTATGGGATATGTGTACTGAAAAAGCGGGGGTCTAACAACCACACCCAATATTTCGCTTAAAATCTTTATGGACAAACTCCAATATACTTTTAAGAGAATCAACTAGACAGTCAAACTCAATCTTAATAAAAGTATATCAAAGAGTTATATCTCACTTTCTCGATTCAATACTTACTCAAGCAAATAGAAATCTGCGAGTCTAATTGAATACAAGAGAAATCACTTGAACGGTACCAAAGACCAATGTTCAAGGATCAATCAATTTCAATCAACAACCGAAGGTTGGATTTCCCAATTGATCGATTCAACGCACAACCTGGGATATTTCAATTATATAACCAAATATAATGCGGAAAAGAAATAACATAGACATCAGAAATTTTGTTAACGAGGAAACCGCAAATGCAGAAAAACCCCGGGACCTAGTCCAGATTGAACACACACTGTATTAAGCCGCTACAAACACTAGCCTACTACAAACTAACTTCGGTATGGAATGTAGTTGAACCCTAATCAATCACACACTGATCCAAGGTACAGTTGCGCTCCTTACGTCTCTGATCCCAGCAGGATACTACGCACTTGATTCCCTTAGCTGATCTCACCCACAACTAAGAGTTGCTACGACCCAAAGTCGAAGACTTTAATAAACAAATCTGTATCACACAGAAAAGTCTACGATAATAGATAAATCTGTCTCCCACGGAAATATCTAAAAGTTTTTTTTCCGTCTTTTGATAAATCAAGGTGAACTGGAACCAATTGATAACCCGTACTTATGTTCCCGAAGAACATCCTAGAATTATCAATCACCTCACAATAATCTTAATCGACTAGTGTAAGAAGATTTTGCAGAATCACAAATGATGAGACGAATATGTTTTTGACTTCTTTTATATCTTGCCTATCGGAGAAATCAATCTCAAGCCAATCTTACGATTGTACTCAAACACGATAGAAACAGCAAGATCAGATCATGCAACTACAAAGAAAATAGTTGGGTCTGGCTTTACAATCCCAATGAAGTCTTCAAGTCGTTAACCTACAGGGTCTCGGTAGAAACCTAAGGTTAAAGGAGAATCGACTCTAGCTTATACAACTAGTATCATACAGGAGGTGCGGGGATTAGGTTTCCAAGTTGCTAGAGTTCTCCTTTATATAGTCTTCAAATCAGGGTTTGCAATCTAAGTTACCTTGGTAACAAAGCATTCAATATTCATCGTTAAATGAAAACCCGATTAGATTCAAGCTAATATCTTTCGACCGTTAGATCGAACTTAGCTTATTACACAAAAATGAAATACACGTTTATTTAGGTTTGTGTAACCGTAACCAAACATGTACACTTAGTTGGTTCAACATTAGTCAACCAAATGGTTAGCTATATGAGCACTTTCGTATCAACCATAACTAGTTCAAATGACTCAAGAGAACTAGTTAGAGAGTTGTTCAATTGCTTAGATCTCATAGAAGTATATAAGACACAATCAAAGCAAAAACGATTTGATTCACTCGAATCAATTCATGAACTTTATAGCCACGGTTTGCAAGTATGCATTTCTTAGTTTATATAAGTTTATGCTCACGAATAATCGTTTTTAGAAACTAATCCACTTAAGTACGCATACTGGTACGCGGACTTAAGTACCCGGAATAAGTTTGTTTTCAGTTCACAAACTCCAGCAAAAATTCACGGGATGTGAACTTCCGAAAGTACGCGTACTGGTACGCCGAATTCAGTTCCGGTTTTCCTGAGCAGCAAAGTACGCATCTTTGGTTCAAGGAATAAGGACTTACACACGTATGAGTTATCACACAATGTTTATATACTTTCAAGGTTATATTCTAAACTCTGATTCCAATCATTGAAACATTCTTAGAGGACGTTATATAGTTGTTGTTCACAATCTATTTTTCGTCAAAGCGATTTTCAAGTAACTGAAACTAATATGACTTTCGTCACTAGTAAAGATGAACTTGGCCAAAGCGAAAGCTTACCAACACATATTTCGAGAAATAGATAGGCGAGATAAACTCGGCTCGAAATAGCAAATGCGTATAATCATGGTCTATATATCAATACGACTTTTGTCTCAAGATAGGAGATAGAGTAGATAGACTTTTGAGTGATAGATAAGTTCAAGTCTCCACATACCTTTTAGTCAATGAAGTTTCACCAGTTCCTTGAGTAGTTCTTCGTCTTTGTATGATGATCGCCATGGAGTCTAGAGCTCAACTACACTTTCTATCCTAGTCCGAGACTTAGCTATGAGTAGACTAGAAATCAATACTTATAGTTGTTAGAGCATTGCTCGGTCGAACTCGCATGTGTTGCTATCTCAAGCATGTTTGTCAATGTTAGTGATCAAAACTATAAGTCTTGATTTCTAGTCTACTATAGCTAAGGTCTCGGACTAGGATAGAAAGTATAGTTGAGCTCAAGAACTCCATGGCAATCATCAAGGACTACTCAAGGAACCCGTGGATCTTCATCGACTAAAAGGTATGTGGAGACTTGAACTTATCTATCACTCAAAAGTCTATTTATCTCCTAACTTGAGACAAAAGTCGTTTTGCTATATAGACTTAGATTATACACATTTGCTATTTCGAGCCGAGTTTATCTCGCCTATCTATTTCTCGAAATATGTGTCGGTAAGCTTTCGCTTTAGCCAAGTTCATCTTTAATTAGTGATGAAAATCATGACAAGTTTCAATCACTTTGAAAATTGCTTACTTTGACGAAAAATAGTTTGTGAATAACAACTGTAGAATATCAACGTCCTCTAAGAATGTTTCGATGATTGAAATGAGAGTTTAGATTATATAACCATTGGAGGATATAAGCATTGTTGTGGAAACACATATATGTATAAGTCCTTATTCCTTGAACCGAAGTTTGCGAACTTTGTTGATCAAGAGAACCGGAATGGTGGCGTGAGCCAAGTCCGCGAACTCAGTCCGCGAACTGGCGGAAGTTCTCATCCCGAGAAATTCTGCTGGAGTTTGTGAACTCCGTCCGGGAACTTAAGTCTGTGAACCCAGTCCGCGAATTTGAGTAGGTTATATCTAAAAACGATGTTTGTGAACTTATTCTTATATAAACTAAGGAATGCAAATTGCAAACCGTGGCTTTATAGTTCATAAACCGATTCGAGTGAGTCAAAGCGTTTTTGCTTCAATCGTGTCTTGTGTAGTTACATAAGATTTCCTTGCAATTGAACAACTCTCTAACTAGTTCATTTGAGTCACTTGAACTAGTTATGGTGAAGAAGAATATGGTTGATATGAAAGTGATCATATGGCTAACCATTTGGTTGACTATTGTTGAACCAACAAATGTACAAGTTTGGGTACGGTTACACAAGCCTAGAAACGTGCATTTCATTTGTGTGCAACAAGCTAGTTTTCGATCTAACGGTTGAAAGATATTAGCTTGAATATAATCAGGTTTTCATCTAACGGTGAATATTGAATGCTTTGTTACCAAGCTAACATTGATTGCAAACCCTGATTTGAAAGACTATATAAGGGAGAACTCTAGCAACTGGGAAACCTAATCCCCACACCTTCTGTGTGATACTAGTTGTTCTAATCTAGAGTCGATTCTCCTTTAACCTTTGGTTTCTTCTTATAAACCAGGTTAACGACTGAAAGACTTCATTGGGATTGTGAAGCCATGCCGATACTACTTTCTTGTAGTTGTGTGATCTGATCTTGTTGTTTCTATCGTACGAGTACAATTGTAATAATTGGCTTGAGATTGATATCTCCGATAGGAAAGATATAAAAGAAATCACAAAAACTTCGTCTCATCATTTGTGATTCCGCAATATCTTTTTTCGCTTCGTCGATTAAGATTATTGTGAGGTGATTGATAATACTAGTCTGTTCTTCGGGAATATAAGTCTGGTTTATCAATTGGTTCATGTTCACCTTGATTTATCAAAATACGGAACAAAACTCGCAGGTATATTCTTGGGAGACGTATTTATCTATTCATATAGACTTTTCCGTGTGATACAGATTTGTTTATTAAAGTCTTCGACTTTGGGTCGTAGCAACTCTTAGTTGTGGGTGAGATTAACTAAGGGAATCAAGTACGTAGCATTCTGCTGGGATCAGAGACGTAGGAGCATAATTGTACCTTGGATCAGTGTGAGATTGATTGGGGTTCAACTACAGTCCAGACCGAAGTTAATTTGGAGTGGGCTAGTGTTTGTAGCGGCTTAATACAGTGTGTGTTCAATCTAGACTAGGTCCCGGGGTTTTTCTGCATTTGCAGTTTCCTCGTTAACAAAATTCTGGTGTCTGTGTTATTTCTTTTCCGCATTATATTTTGTTATATAATTGAAATATCACAGGTTGTGCGTTGTTCAATCAATTAGAATATCCGACCTTTTGGTTGTTGATTTAAATTGATTGACACTATGATATTGGTCTTTGGTACCATCCGAGTTATCTCTCTAGTATTTGATAAAGACTCACAGATTTCTATTTGCTTGAGTATATATCAAATCGAGAGATTGAGATATAAACTCTTTGATATACTTTTTATCTAGATTGAGTCTGACTATCTAGTTGATTCTCTAGAAAGTATATTAGAGTTCGTCCATATAGATTGCTAAGCGAAATATTGGGTGTGGTTGTTGTACCCCCACTTTTTCAATAATTTTGGAAACTAAACTTGAAAACAATCTTGAGATAGCAACGCTTGCGAGTTCGACCGATCAGTGCTCTAACATGTACCCTTAAGACAAAAACGAGTTCAGGAACTCACATAACTTTTCTGGTTTGCGTACCGGGTATGGATACCACACCGGTTTCAAAACTAACAGTTCCTTTACAGTATGCATACTTGGTATGCGTACCATTCCTAGTTCACGAGCAACATACTTTTTATGGTATGGATACCGGGTATGCGTACCAAAAAGTTGTTGCCGAACTATAGTACGTGTACTGCGGCTCTGGACCTATAACAGTTTTCCTAGTATGTGAAACTGGTATGCATACTGTCATGTACCCAGATTTACAGTAGTTCTATATTTCTATATAAATCAATTCGAAACATTCCCAATAACATTAATGACACAAATCACTGTTCCAGACTATTTTCGAATGATAATGTTAGAGCGCAGCTCGGTTGAACCCACCAAGCGTTGGTATGTCAAGTTTGGTTGTTATATTTTAGTAAACCAAAACTCATTTAAGAGACGCTTGATTAAACGTACTAGAGTCAACTTCGTATAGGTTAGCTTGAAAGTATTAGGATTTGAGACATTACAAGTATTGCGAAGACTTGAAGAAGTGAAGAAGTAAGGATCTACAACCACAACATCATCCTTCCACTTGAGGTTAGTGATATTTGACTTGAACTGTTTCATTCCCTAACGTATCTTTCAAGTCGTGCATATTGAAAACAAAACTGTGAAGCATGAACACTCTAGATAGACATAGTATTAAGGAATACAATACGAGGTTTATTGCTTAACCATTAAACTTTGTAGATAAAACATCGACATAATCGTTTGAATGCTATCGTGATTATGTATGGGTATGAGGTGAGGATTTCATCCTAGGAAACAATGTTTTTACATGTGTTTTAAGGAAGTAAGTTCATGAAATTTGTTTGTGAATCGAAAAGGAAATCGCCAGGCGTTATTGAGATTATTCTTCATTGCATATCTTATGAACGACCAATATGTGTGATTAGTATAACCACTCATTACTTGTTTATTTTCTTGGTAAAACTATTCACATGAGGCCTGACTTTTGTATTGGTATGACTTTTATTAGTGAAACCGATCTTAAGTAATCACATGATGGTATGATCGAGTTTGTGTAGTTTGTAAGACCTAACACTGGGTAAAGGGGAACCGATCCTAGTAAGAGGTGAAACACATCACAAAGGGGAATCGATCCTTGTATGGGGTGCAACAAGGTTTATAGCAGAAAGGGGAACCGATCCTATGGACATGTGCAACACATATGAGTTAGATACCATATATATGTGGGGAACAGATCCTAGTACCTAGTCAAACGAATTTTTGGAAGCTAGTGTGACTATGCACAATACTCACATGGAGGTAGAACCGAAACTTGTTTTGGTAGAACCGTTAAACCCATGATTTGTGATTGAGAGTTCTTAATCAATCGCATAACTCTTGAAAGTCAGATGAACCTATTCTAAACTTGTTTGGAAGCGTGGTAAATCGGCTTCAAGTGTGTAAGTATGAAAGAGGACTTACAAAGTAAGGATGTCGACACACTTTGAACACATGCAGTAATGCGTATCTTTTATTGTTCAAAGATATTCCTTAACGGCTAAGAAGGAAGTAAATTCCAGGATCGAAATTAAATAAGTTAAGAATCTTTTAATTAAGGTTTTTAATTATATATGGAAAATAAGAATTAGTAATGTGCATTTGCTAGTTAAAGATTTTCCAAAGAGATTTTCGATCAATATTTTTGGACAGAGCATTCTCAGGAATTATGAAAACCGAATATGGAAATTATTATTGAATATCTTGAGAATATTTTCGGTTTTGGAAATTCCTTGGTGTCCAAACTTCCTTGCCTATAAATACTTGAAGTTTGCATTTCTAGCAAACTAATCCTTTGTGACAGTAAACTTCCTCTGTTATACTGTTACTGGTGAAGCCGCCTATTCGGAGAGGAGAGTAACCTAATTAGGCGAAATCTCTTACGACTGCTCAATTTAAAGACTTCTTTGGGTTTGAGAAGCTCTACGAGTACCGTTGATAGGATCCGGAGATGCCTATTATAATAACCACAATCGCACGGTGTCCAACTAGTAGACAGAGGCAAGTACGGGTCGTTCCCACAAGGAGCGGTGGAAATACTGTAACCAATATTCTTAATCGATTAACCAACAAAAGATGTTTTTGATATTTTTATAATTGTAAAAACAAAGAAAATAAATTAAACAAACTAAACGAATCCAATGGAAAAGTCGGTAACCAGGGTTTATAATATCCACCACAACTTCTACTCAATTACTGAAATGAAATATAATCCATGAATTATTTATCATTCGTTCTATCGACATCACCTATTATGCGTATTAGAATCGCAAATATCATTGGGACACCCTAAGCATGGCACATCAAAAGATTGAACCAAAGCATGCACCATCAAATTGCATTAGCGAGAAAGTTATACGAAACTAATTATAGGTTCACAAATAATACACGGCTATTCTAAGCACATCCCATCAAAATATTTAACCCAGCATGAAATATCAAATAAGTAGACGAATATATTTGCAATCATAAAAATTAAGCACATGGTTACTGTATTATGCAGAACCGGTGAAGCAACAGCACATATCATCAATAAATGAATAAACAAGAATTAATCTATTCAATTCATAAAAGTCTTTTGCTTAATTTTTAATCAATTCAAAATAGCCTAAAACTCCAAGTGGTTTCTACCATAAATCCTAGGTACAAAAATCTAGCAACACATGACTTTCTCAAAAGCCATAAATAAATCAAAGAGAATCACTATCAATCGAAATGAAGTTGGGAAAACGAAAGAACCCAAACCCCAAACAGAAATCCTTCTCCCTTCACCGATCTGTAGCCGCCCCTGGCCGTCGTCTTCTTTCCCGTCTCTGTTGAGTTCTCCCAGTTTCGGCTTCAGAGGCCGACTCCCCTTTTCTGTTTTCAGTCCCTGGTCTTATATCTCTCCCTCTCAGTGTTGCCGCGACCAAAACCTAGCAAACATTGTATCTGCCAAGGCCCAGTCCATTCGGGTCCATTACCAGCTCCGGCTTACTAATTCTTCATCTCCTTCCAAACTCCAACTGCAACACCTACTTTCCATACTCAGTCCGTTAACCGACCAGATGCAACTTCTCTGACCATCTCACTACTCAGTTCATATCCAACCAACACCTGGACCATGGCATCAGTTCTCTAGCCGATTCAACAACACCTAAATCCATTTCCTATCCACGTCCGGCAACAGCATCTTACGTACTCTTCCATTCTCCGGTCAACTGGTCCATCTCATGTAAACCACTCCAGCGACTATTCAGGCCAAGTACCCCATCTCTGTTCGTTTACTCTTTCCATGCGCGGTTGCACAAGCTCAACTCATCACCTCATCGTATCAGCACCTTCCTCTTCATCTCGGCCAAATAACACAATACGAAAAGGAATGCAGCTAACAAAAAACTCCTCCGTCTTCTCCTGCGTCTTCATCTCCACTAGCAGGCATCTCGTCAGCTGTAACTTCATTCAACCACTTGCTCAATTCAAACACCAGCTACAACACTACTTTGAATTTGTCTCTGATCACCGCCATTGCTTCTCACTGTTATTCTACCATTTCCTTGTTCAATTCAACTCGCAACAAGCTCATAATCCTGTCCGTTCATCCACGCAATTAACGGCAGCAGCAACAACAAGTCAGCTGGTCTTCCGGCTTCAAACAAGTCCAGAAACTCCCCAAAACTCTGTCCAAGGCTTAATCATCTCTACCCCTCTATTGAATCGATATCGTCTACGATCTGTACAGCCACAACTGACTGCAAACACCATCGAAAATTCACCTTCTCTGCTGCCTGCACGGACTTGCTTAAAACCAACTCATTTAACGCCTAACTGAACTCAATTTCATCTTCTTGTTTAATCGATCTATGTCAAACCCATTTCCATGTCAAGTACGGTCACTGCCATCTCTATTCCGGCACAAAATCCAGTTCCCCAACTTGACTGCTCTCTGGTCCATCTTCAATTACGTCTGGAGAAATAACAATACACTGCACCCACCATTCACCAACACCACCACGGATTGTAACTGAACCCTTGTATACAGATCCATCTCCACTTCCCTCTGAAATTTCATTAGCTCTGTAGCTTGATTGATCGTCATCTTCGTTCTTCACCATCTCAGATGAAAGATGATGAAACGAAACCAAAAAGAAAGTGCACTGAAGTATTGATATAATGAAATTGAAATGTGGCGGAAATGACACCACGTCATCCACTATCCTTGTGCAGCTCACGTGATTGAGGTTGGGAATTCTTCGTTCTCCGAGTTCTTGTTCCGGCAGTGCTGGGAAGCACCGACACACGACACGGACACGGACACGACACGACACGGACACGAGGACCGGCAATTTCTCAAAATACTAGGATACGGACACGTATATATATAAATATTTTCATTAAATTATATATGTTTGTCCCCATTCCTAACATAAAAGATTAAGCATTTACCTGTCTAAATGTTCCAGCCTTCCAGGAGAACATAGATATCCATTATCAACAAAAGGTTATATAGACATTTACTAGTCTATATATACATATCAACAAAAAATTAGAAGGCTTTGCAAAAGGGAGTAAAGTCCTTTCCGCGACATTTACTAGTCTATATATATACATATCAACAAAAAATTAGAAGGCTTCGCAAAGGGGAGTGAAGTCCTTCCCGCAACAGCGCAACTTCATGAACCAAATACTAGCCCAAAAAACAAGGATCCTCCAAGTATGATGTGAATGCCGCTACATCCAGGATCCAGCTGTAGAAATTTAAAACAAAGAATTGGCATAAATGAAAGTTGCCAGAGTTTGTAAGAGTGCAGGGCTACTTGTAGAAGGTCAGTTTAAACACAAATTTCAGGGGGAATTCACATCATAAAACAAAGAATTGGCATGATAGTAACTAAAATTTTAGAATAAAACAGATCAAGGAGATGGACAGTTACCTGGTCACCAAAAAATAACGTCAACAGTCAAACCAGGGGGTATAGCTCCTCCACATTAGCTTCATTATCATCCAATATCATGCGTTCCATCTCTGGCTCATTAAGAGAAAGATCAGCAACTTCAAGTACACCAACAGTACCCTCCATAGTATCAAAAGAATCACCTCCAATGTCCCACATTCTTGTATCCCCTAGCAAGTATTCTGGGCTTCTTGATAAGAGACGAAGATTAGTATGAACAAATACCAAATCTTCACCTCTTTGTGGAGTAATTTTATTTCTCTTCACAGAATTTATGAAACTATACGTACTCCAGTTTCTCTCACTACAAGAAGATGAACAAGGTTGGCCAAGCAACATGAGTGCTTTTTGCTGAAGTAAAGGAGCATACACCCCATAAGTAACCCACCACACATAAGGATTCATACTCCATCTATCATTTATGGTATTTGCATTTGCAAATTCTTCACGGCAAGATGAAAACTTAGCATACTCAATGTTAACTTCTCTTAACTCATCCGCATCGTAATACCTCTCGAAACACTTCAATCTTTGACCTGCAATCAAAAGATCTCTATGTGGTGGAACACGCCCTGGACGTTCATCAAGCCACTGACGACTATAATACCTATGTTGTTTCAATTATGATTTTAGTATAAATTTTTTTAACATTTAACTCAACTGACCAGAAAATATAAATAAGCGATTGCATATTTTACACTGTCATACATACCTTGGGTTCAATGAATGTGCCAAAGAGTGAAGCGGTGTGCTACTTTTACTCCAACGATCTGTTAAAATCCCGTCCACCACCATATGAAATGGTGAAATATCATATTCTTGTAAGCCCTCGTGGCGATGTATAATGCTCTTTACCTCATCTATCATTCGATCCCACCTTTCATAAACCAAGTGAAGACAAGGCTCGTCTGTGTCGCATAATCTAAGCATTTCTATGATAGGTTTTGTAAAATCAATAACATACTGCAAAGTGTTCCACCAATCATCATCCAACAACTTCTCTTTTATAAACAATGCTTGATTAGGATCATCATCTTTATATGATGACCATTGATTGCAAATTACCAAGTTACGGAGTCCTTGCTTCACATCTTTAAATCTTTGAAGCATTATAATACTAGAGGCAAAACGTGTCTCTGCAAGTGTGAATAATTTTAACTCCACATGTTCATTAAACATGGCTAATCTCATGGAATGTTTAGTGATGAAGTTTCTGATCAGTACCACCTCAGCAATAATTTCACTAATCCAAGCACACCCTTCATATACTAAAACATTAGTTCGAATATCTCTCGGATGACATATATTCTTTAAAGCAAGGTTTAGTGTGTGGACTACACATGGAGTCCAAAAAATGTGTTTAAACTGACCTTCTACAAGTAGCCCTGCACTCTTACAAACTGGTGCATTGTCCGTGATTACTTGCACAACATTCTGATGCCCCAACTTCCGTATTGTCTCATGATCAACTTAGAAATGTACTCTTTGTCCTTCACTGACCCTTGAGTGTTGACTGCTTTAATAAACATTGCACCAGCCTCTGAAACAGCCATAAATTTCATGAGGGGTCTTCGTTGTTCGTCGGTCCATCCATCGGTCACAATACTCACACCTTTTTCTTTCCAAGTGCTCTTAATTGGTTCTAGCTCTTTCTCAACATGTTCTCTTTCCTTCCGTAAAAGAGTTGTTCTTAGTTTATTATAACCCGGCGGAATATAACCTTGAATGCTTTTACTATCTGATGTAGCCAAATTAAATGCAACTTTATAATATGGACACCTAGCAAGATGGAACGGCAAGCCAGCTGCATAAAACAACCGTGCAATTATGCTATCCATTTCTTCACGTCTGGCAGCATTATACAATTTCTCTATTGGGCTCTCAACCCCTCTTTTCTTCTTCCTAGGATCTTCAACAAGTGATGAAGAATTTGACGCAAAAGAAGAACCACTACCTGATCCACATGTTAGCAGAGGCACACTTTTAAACTTAGATGCTTTTGCTCTGGCCTCAGCTTCATCACTCAATTGTTTCATTTCCTGAAGTTTATGTTCTCTGACCTTTGGACATATTCTAATTCCAGAGCCTGGAATCTTTAACAAATGTGCTTTCACTCTTGAATATGAACCCGAATATGGAACTTGACAGTGGTTACATACAAAATTCCAATTACCACCACCTTTAACTTTATCCTTCTTAGTCACATATCTCCATAGCGGAGTAGTGCTTAAAACCTCTTCGTTCATATCTGGCTATCTGCATCAAAATTAAAGAGATGATAGCCATCAAAATACAAGCATAAAATCATTACAAGCAGAAAATTAAAAGATAAATTATAAGTATTATATATAAAGCTCAAATTCAATGAACGACCAAAAATGCCCCCAAAGGCCCCAAAAAAAACCCTAAAACCTACACAGTAGACAATACACATGATCCCCACCACTAAAATCAAAACAAAACCCAAATTCACCAAATACAGTAACAACCCAAATTCACAATAGATTGAAAATAGAACAAAAAATCAATAACTCAACAAAATCATGCAAATCAGAAGGAAGAAGGGAGAGTAAAAGAAAGAGAACATACCTTCAAATTCAATGTAAACAACTAAGAGATAAAGCCATAACAACTAGCAAATGATTGTAAAAAACTAAATAAGTTGATTTTCGGATGATCAACTTAGATCTGAGAAGAGAAGAGTAAAGGTGAGGGAGACTGTGGGAAGGGGTATTCTTCTGAGTTCTGAGAGTAGAAGATAGACGAGAGAGAGAGATGAGTTTTGATAAAAAAAATTTTTTTTTTGGAATTTAAGATATAGGGTAACATATGCGTCCGACGTGCGTCCGAGTGTGTCCGATGTGTGTCCAATGTGCGTCCAACGTGCGTCAAGTGAGGACACGGATTTTGATGCGTCCGACACGCGTCGTGTGGGCGTCGTGGCCACGTCATGTGTCCATAGTGCGTCCGACACGGACACGGAAACGAATCTGATGTGTCTGTGCTTCCCAGCGGCAGTGTCATGGTTAAGTGGTGCCAAACGAGAATACATGACCAGCCCATAATTGATTCAGCTCTTTTGGTGCAGCGAATAATGACATGGATGATTTTAGTCGCAAACGCCGTTTAGCTGGTAATTTAGCTTCGTTTTCCTCCGGATGATCAAATTCGTCTGTACTTTCTACATAAGCACTAAAATATTGTTGTTAGCCAAACTATTGAGTCCTAACTAATATAAATATGGGTATAAAATGTAGCACTTACGTGCTTATCAACACCCCCACACTTATATTTTGCTAGTCCTCGAGCAAAACAAAGAATATGTCCGCTACACAGCTGGATATGAAGTGTGTTGTCTGCTAAACAGCGAGACGTATCTGTTAAACACCAAGATCGAGTGATGTCTGCTAAACAGCTAGACAGAAAGACCCACTGAACAGTTGGTCATAACCCGAAAAGTCATATAATAATTTTTTCTTAAGACCCGCTACACAGCTGATTTTTTTTTTGTTATGTAGACCCGCTAAACTCTTGTCATTCATTCAATTTTTTTTTATCAAAATTCCTAATGAAAGAGCCACGCCCCCACACTTAAACATTACATTGTTCTCAATGTAATTGAGTCATCCAACGTAGAAATTAAGATGGGAAATTTAAGCAAACAATTAAAAGATATAGGAAAGAAAACAAATCTGATGGGTTGACTCCCATGAATCCAAATCGTATGGGTTGACTCCCATAAAGCATAATCTTTGTATCCCTGCAAAGCATATATATAAAGTCTGAAAAGTTGGGGATCAATCCAACAAATGAGTTCAGCTACGAATATGAACCTGCAAACACTATAAATCTCCAAAAAGATGTGTAAGTCCATTCCTAATAGAAAACAATCCTTAGTCGAGATAAGTAAATCACTCACATGGACAACCGACATATAATCCATATTAGTTTCTATTAGAGAAGCACACTCTAAATCAGGTTCTAAATCAGCTGAAATACATCCGGTCGACACATTATCTTCACTAGAGATCATAGGAAGCAATGTATTGACAATGCAAAAAGGTACCGATTTATCAAACTCAACACAATGGTTTAAACTTGTATCTAATGGTTCAAGTTTATCAAAATCAGCAACTCCTAAATTTGGTTCTAAGTCCGCGGAAATAACTTCCGTTGTTGAGTTACCTTGATTATCCATTGGAGACCGCAATGCATTGACGATGTCAATAAGCATAGGATCATCGGAATCTACAAAGTGGGCTAAACAAACTGAGATTGGTTCAAAATCAGTAGTTACCTGATCAGTACTAATTGCCTCCACATCAACAATCAGAAAATCACAAGATGGGTCAGAAAAACAAGAGGGTAATGGAGAAACATTATCATGAATAATCGCCTCATCACTATCTGCAACTAAGTGACTTATAGGAAACTCATTATTTGAATGATTAGACAATATCTCATTATGCACGTCTACTGTCTCTAAGTCATCAGACTCAACAATAGTATCTTCTGTATAAATAGTTCTTCTAAATCATCATTATCTGAATAAATGGCATCTCTAACACAACTCTCGTCCTTTTGAATAGACAAATAATCAGTTAGATCATGAGTTGTGTAAGATACAATAGATTCAGATATTGTATCGGTCTCATAATTCCTAAAATCACTTCTAGTATCAAGTTCCTTTTCACCCTCATGGTATTGGGGTTGATACTCATCTGAATAACCACTCATACCGAAATTACGTGGATTCCAAGTTCCATACCTGAGACGATTATAAGCAAGAACTTCCTTATACCGTGACCCATACATGTATTCCCCAAGCGTCATAGACGACGTCTCGCGCAAAACACTCATCGTTCTCAAAAACGCTCCTGAAATAAAATTCTGAAGCACAAAACAAGTCAAAAGGAAAAAAAATCCTAAAAAATAAAAATATTGTACAATTTGTTTTTTAATAAACACCTAAGTATTTACAAAATAAAAAAAATACTAATTACAATATTCCACAACCGCTCCCCGGCAGCGGCGCCAAAAATTGATAGGATCCGGAGATGCCTATTATAATAACCGCAATCGCACGATGTCCAACTAGTAGACAGAGGCAAGTACGGGTCGTTCCCACAAGGAGCGGTGGAAATACTGTAACCAATGTTCTTAATCGATTAACCAACAAAAGATGTTTTTGATATTTTTAGAATTGTAAAAACAAAGAAAATAAATTAAACAAACTAAACGAATCCAATGGAAAAGTCGGTAACCAGGGTTTATAGTATCCACCACAACTTCTACTCAATTACTGAAATGAAATATAATCCATGAATTATTTATCGTTCGTTCTATCGACATCACCTATTATGCGTATTAGAATCGCAAATATCAGTGGGACACCCTAAGCATGGCATATCAAAAAATTGAACCAAAGCATGCACCATCAAATTGCGTTAGCGAGAAAGTTATAAGAAACTAATTATAGGTTCACAAATAATACCCGGCTATTCTAAGCATATCCCATCAAAAGATTTAACCCAGTATGAAATATCAAATAAGTAGACGAATATATTTGCAATCATAAAAATTAAGCACATGGTTTACTGTATTATGCAGAACCGGTGAAGCAACAACACATATCATAAATAAATCAATAAACAATATTCAAGAATTAATCTATTCAATTCATAATAGTCTTTTGCTCAATTTTTATTCAATTCAAAATAGTCTAAAACTCCAAGTGGTTTCTACCATAGACCCCAGGTACAAAAATCTAGCAACACATGGCTTTTTCAAAAGTCATAAATAAATCAAAGAGAATCACTATCAATCGAAATGGAGTTGGGGAAACCAAAGAACCCAAACCCCAAACGGAAACCCTTCTCCCTTCACGGATCTGTAGCCGCCCCTAGCCGTCGTCTTCTTTCCCGTCTCTGTTGAGTTCTCCCAGTTTCGGCTCCAGAGGCCGACTCCCCTTTTCTGTTTTCAGTCCCTGGTCTTATATCTCTCCCTCTCAGTGTTGCTGCGACCAAAACCTAGCAAACATTGTATCTGCCAAGGCCCAGTCCATTCGGGTCCATTACCAGCTCCGACTTACTAATTCTTCAGCTCCTTCCAAACTCCAACTGCAACACCTACTTTCCATACTCAGTTCGTTAACCGACCAGATGCAACTTGTCTGACCATCTCACTACTCAGTTCATATCCAACCAACACCTGGACCATGGCATCAGTTCTCTAGCCGATTCAACAGCACCTAAATCCATTTCCTATCCACGTCCGGCAACAGCATCTTACGTACTCTTCCATTCTCCGGTCAACTGGTCCATCTCATGTAAACCACTCCAGCGACTATTCAGGCCAAGTACCCCATCTCTGTTCGTTTACTCTTGCCATGCGCGGTTGCACAAGCTCAGCTCATCACCTCATCGTATCAGCACCTTCCTCTTCATCTCGGCCAAATAACACAATACGAAAAGGAATGCAGCTAACACAAAACTCCTCCGTCTTCTCCTGCGTCTTCATCTTCACTCGCATGCATCTCGTCAGCTGTAACTCCATTCAACCACTTGCTCAATTCAAACACCAGCTACAACACTACTTTGAATTCGTCTCTGATCACCGCCATTGCTTCTCACTGTAATTCTACCATTTCCTTGTTCAATTCAACTCGCAACAAGATCATAATCCTGTCCGTTCATCCACGCAATTAACGGCAGCAGCAACAACAAGTCAGCTGGTCTTCCGGCTTGAAACAAGTCCAGAAACTCCCCAAAACTCTGTCCAAGGCTTAATGATCTCTGCCCCTCTATTGAATCGATATCGTCTACGATCTGTACAGCCACAACTGACTGCAAACACCATCGAACATTCACCTTCTCTGCTGCCTGCACGGACTTGCTTAAAACCAACTCATTTAACGCCTAACTGAACTCAATTTCATCTTCTTGTCTAATCGATCTATGTCAAACCCATTTCCATGTCAAGTACGGTCACTGCCATCTCTATTCCGGCACAAAATCCAGTTCCCCAACTTGACTGCTCTCTGGTCCATCTTCAGTTACGTCTGGAGAAATAACAATACACTGCACCCACCATTCACCAACACCACCACTGATTGTAACTGAACCATTGTATACAGATCCATCTCCACTTCCCTCTGAAATTTCATTAGCTCTGTAGCTTGATTGATCGTCATCTTCATTCTTCACCATCTCAGATGAAAGATGATGAAACGAAACCAAAAAGAAAGTGCACTGAAGTATTGATATAATGAAATTGAAATGCGGTGGAAATGACACCACGTCATCCACTATCCTTGTGCAGCTCACGTGATTGATGTTGGGAATTCTTTGTTCTCCGAGTCCTTGTTCCGGCAGTGTCATGGTTAAGTGGTGCCAAACGAGAATACATGACCAGCCCATAATTGATTCAGCTCTTTTGGTGCAGCGAATAATGACATGGATGATTTTAGTCGCAAACGCCGTTTAGCTGGTAATTTAGCTTCGTTTTCCTCCAGATGATCAAATTCGTCTGTACTTTCTACAAAAGCACTAAAATATTATTGTTAGCCAAACTATTGAGTCCTAGCTAATATAAATATGGGTATAAAATGTAGCACTTACGTGCTTATCAGGTGGGAAACTAGATAATTGCGTTTTATCTTTTGCTTTCGATTGATTTGATTGACTAACGGTGGTTGAACTTTTATTGCACCTATAGTTTGTTTATGCTTGAGAATCTTCTCTTCTGATATAAGATTCACTCAAACTAGTTCGAAGTTTCGACAGAGATCTTTAGACTGTTGTTAGTTCTAAAGACGATATTGTGATAATCCATTGTTAACAGACTCCGTTCTGTGTGTGATTGATCACAAGAGATTCAAGTAGTTGCGTGCAGGTGTTTATTGAAGATCTAAGAAGATTTGAAGACAAAGAAGATATAGAAGATTTCTGACTTGGTTATATAAATCTTTGGTGTGCACAATACTTGTTTTGGTAAAAAGTGGATCTCACTATAATCGGTTTATCCTTGTGGTAGATTGGATAGAATAGTTGAGTAGATCGGCAACAATACGGTTCCTTGGGATTAAAGGTATTGATTGCAAAATCTTATGATTACTTTGGGTAATTGAACATAAGATAGATCTAAGAACCTGATGAAGGAGTTTATGTTAAGATAAACAGAAGAGCCTTTGTCTGACTCATATCACTTGGTTGAAGAGAGTTGATACCAAACAGATTTGTTGTTCCTTTACTGTTTGGAATACGAACCAAAGGAATTGTTCCAAGTACGTGACTTATTCATAAGTTGGAGGCGTGGGAATACAAACGGAACTAGGTGAACTATAGGTTTAGTTGATTTGCCTCAACTATACGAAGTTGGTTTATTTTGTATAGCGGCTTAATCTTGAGAGTATTCAATTCTGGACAAGGTCCCGGAGTTTTTCTCCATTTGCGGTTTTCCTCGTTAACAAAATCTTGTTGTGTCATTTACTTTTATTTTCCGCATTATAATTGTTTTATTATAATTAAAGTAAATTACACAAATGTTAATTCCTATTTACTTGATAAGCAATCCTATTGTGTTTGGTTAAGTCCAAACCTTTGTATCAAGTAAACATACTTCATTGTTGTATTGTCTCGATCTCGTATCCGTAGACGATCACACGAAGTGCGAACCGATTAGTTGTATTATCTCGACTCAGTCCATAGACAATCACTTTCGGAGAAAGGACTTATAGGAAGGAAAAGTTTTAACTTGAGGTATATTTGGGTACCCTCGCCTTTTCAATTGGTCTCACAGCAGGCAAACACGAAAAGATCTAACAATCTGTGTTTGATGCGATCCAACCTATAAGACATGAGTCAAAGTAAAGTTAAGCGAGAGCGAAAACTAAAGAAAGACTCAGTTAACGTATCGCGAAACGTTGAAAGTTTTGATTTTAAGATATGTTTAAAAGGGGCTTCTTCGTCAAGTTCTACTTGCTCTTCTGAGAATAATTATGAATGTTCTCAAGACGAGATTAAGCTAAGTCCTGTATGCGTAATCAATGATTCAGACTCTGAAATAACTCTTCTTGATGACGAGAAAAATATTGATTCATCGAATATAGAAACATTTCATCAAAATGAATTAAGCGAAAAATTTCTCTCATGTTCAAC
This sequence comes from Papaver somniferum, assembly GCF_003573695.1. NCBI lineage: Eukaryota > Viridiplantae > Streptophyta > Magnoliopsida > Ranunculales > Papaveraceae > Papaver > Papaver somniferum. The sequence continues at coordinate 185,309,749 of NC_039364.1, read as the reverse complement.
TGAACTAATTCTTGCTTTAGAAAGAGAAAAGAAGCATCTAGACGATATAAATTGTCTGCAAGCTATGATTAATCAACTTGTCATTGGTCTTGACTCCTCAAAGTCTAAATTTGATTCTCTAAAAAGAGAAGCTTCATTAGAGATTCATTCTATGAAAGAAAGGCTTAACAATTACCTTGAGGAAGCAAAGAAAACTGATTCTAAATATATATATATAGAATCTTGAGGAAAAAACAAGTGTTAGTCTTTCTCGAGCGGAACTTTTAGAGAAAGATCGTGATGCTACTCTTGAAAAAGTACATTTGTTGGAAGAGAAACTTGCTGATTATGATGCGAGGATTAACTCTCAACGAAAGAGTTTTGAAGAGAAAGAAGGTGAATATCTCTCCCGAGAAAAACGCCTTGAGGCTGATCTAGCTAGTGCTCTTGATAAAATCAAGATGTTAGAAGAAGAAAATTTGGACCTTAAAAAGTTCAATGCTAGCTCAAACAATTTAACCTCAATGTTAGAAGCAAGTAGAAATCATCGTGATACACGAGATTGGGCTATAAGGGAATAGATGCTTCAAATATTAGCAAAGAGGTAAAATTTGTTAAAGCTAAAAATTCTTCTAAACCCGAGGCTTCCACTGATGCAAAAAATGTTCGTATTTCTTGTAAAGAAATAAAACCAGTCAAGCCTAAAAATCATGTTCAATCATTCTCTTCAAGTACGACAATCAAAGATGTCAAGGAAGCAACAAAGTTGAATAAAGATAAGAAGAAGAAGAGGAGGAAGAAAAATCGCCGAGCTCGAATGCAAGAGGATCCACAAAAAGGTAACATTAAAACTCACACCTCGTATGTTACTAAACATTGTCGTTATTGTGGTAATAAAGGGCATGTGGAATGGAGATGCAATATTCGTAAGATAAAAGATACTCTTTCTTTTGTATCAAATGAATTGGCTAAGATTGCTCCCCAAAGGAACTCAGATCGGTATTGTCCTAAGTTTAGGAAAAAGAATTATTATAATGATAGTTCAAATTTTGCATATCACTCGACAAGGTCATTTCATAAAAGACCCAGTTATAGAAAGAGAGATGACTTTTTAAATGCAAAAACAAGATCTGATGTTCCAAATTGGAGAAAGGGTGTTTCGCAAAATATTAAAAAGGACAATGATCCTAATGGTATGAAGGAGAAAGCTGCTCCTGCGAAATCGAACTCTAAATGGGTCCCGAAGTCCTCCATAGCCAAGAAGGGACCAAAAGTTAGTCAAAAGAATGACTCTCAGCTGTTAATTGTTGGTGACAATAATTACAAGAGTTTTCTTGAAAGACTAAAGAAAGACATCATGTCTGAAATCTCTTGTACTAGCGGACTTTGTGATAATGACACTCTTCATCACAAGTCAAATAAGAAAAACTAGAGATGGAATAAGAGAAAACAAACCAAGAAAGAGGTCAAGAATGATGAGTCTGTCTTAGTGACTTGTGACGAACAAGACAAGGCTCAACTTAACACAACCAAGTTGTGTTATAATGTGCATTCTCACCTAGGTGATCAATCTTTTTAAAGGTGAGGAAGCACATGAAACTGAGCACATGATATCTCGGTTTTTATATGACTAATTAACATCTTTAGGAGATTTATTTTCTTCTATACTCATACTTTCTCTATCTATGTTTGAGGTTTTGATAGAAACAGTAATTGAAAATGCTGGGGTCTAACAACCTCACCCAATATTTCGGTTAGGAATCTGTATGGACTAACTCCAATATACTTTCTATAGAATCAACTAGACAGTCAGACTCAATCTATAAAAAATTATATCGAGGAGTTAATATCTCTCTCTTGATTTGATTTTACTCAAGCAAATAGAAATCTGCGAGTCTTTATCAAATACAAGGATAATAAACTTGGATGGTACCAAAGACCAATATCCAAGGATCAATCAATTTCCAATCAACAACCAGAGGTTGGATTTCACAATTGATCGATACAAACGCACAACCTGTGATATTTCAATTATATAACAAAATATAATGCGGAATAGAAATAACACAGACACCAGAAATTTTGTTAACGAGGAAACCGCAAATGCAAAAAAACCCCGGGACCTAGTCCAGATTGAACACCACGCTGTATTAAGCCGCTATAGACACTAGCCTACTACAAACTAACTTCGGTCTGGACTGTAGTTGAACCCTAATCAATCTCACACTTATTCAAGGTACAGTTGCGCTCCTTACGTCTCTGATACCAGCAGGATACTACGCACTTGATTCCCTTAGCTGATCTCACCCACAACCAAGAGTTGCTACGACCCAAAGTCAAAGACTTTAGTAAACAAATTTGTATCACACAGAAAAGTCTACAAGGATAGATAAATCTGTCTCCCACAGATAAACCTAAAAGTTTTGTTCTGTCTTTTGATAAATATCAAGGTGAACAAGAACCAATTGATAAACCGGACTTATATTCCCGAAGAACAGCCTAGTATTATCAATCACCTCACAATAATCTAAATCGTATGGTAGCGAAAATAAATATTTTGGAATCACAAACGATGATACGAAGATGTTTGTGATTTCTTTTTATCTTGCCCTATCGGAGATATAATCTCAAGTCAATTATTCAATTGAACTCATACGATAGAAAATGGCAAGATCAGATCGCTCAACTATAAGAGAAATAGTTTCGTCTGGCTTCACAATCCCAATGAAGTCTTTCAGTCGTTAATCGACAGGGTCTCGAGAAGAAACCTAGGATTAAAGGAGAATCGACTCTAACAAACCAACTAGTATCACATAAGAGGTGTGGGGATTAGTTTTGCACAGTTTCTAGACCTCTCCTTATATAGTTTTACCTTGGTAACAAAGCATTAAATAATCACCGTTAAATGAAAAACTTGATTTATCCAAGCTAATATATGTCAACCGTTAGATCGAAACTTAGCTTGTCACATACAAATGAAAAATGAAATGTATTCATTTAGGTTTGAGTAACTGTACCTAAACGTGTACATTGGTGGATTCACAAACAGTTAACCAATGGTTAGCCATATGAGTTCTTTCATATTAACCGTATTCACCTTTCTCATAACTAGTTCAAATGACTCAAAAGAACTAGTTCAAGAGTTGTTCAATTGCTTTGGTCTTTATACATAGACACAATTGAAACAAAATCGGTTTGATTCATTTGAATCAATTCATGAACAATATACCCACGGTTTGCAAAGATTGCATTCCTTATAATTTATTGTTTTAAGTCCATCAACTACCGATTTGAGAAATAACTAGCCTGGGTACGCATACGGGATTAGCTACCGGATTTTGAGTTGGCTTTAGTTTCCAAACTCAACAGACTTTTTCGGGTGAAAAAATTCCGCCAGTACGCGTACCTACGGTGACTGGTTTTTTGAGTTCGTAAACTTCAAACTCAGCAGAATTTCACGGACGTGAATTTCTGCCAGTACGCGTACCCAACCTGTCTCCTTCACCAATACCGCATGCGCACATATGCACGCACTTGGTTTCCGCACATGGATTTATACACTAATGTGCGAACACACTATATGCTTACATCCATAGGTGGTTACATATTCTCAACTCTACATTTCAATCGTTGAAACATTCTTCTATAATGTTATAACAGTCGTTAGACATAAAGAATCGACTATCGTCATTAAAGCTATTTTCAAGATTGAAACGTCATCATGACTTTCTTCAGGGGTAAAGATGAAGATGGTTAAAGCAAAAGCTTACCAACATGTATTTCGAGAAAAAGATAGGCGAGTAAACTCGGCTCGAAATAGCAAATGTGTATGTATGAAAACTATCATACTTATATGACTTTTGTCTCAAGAGTAGGAGATAGAGTAGATAGACTTTTGAGTGACAAGATGAGTTCAAGTATCCTCATACCTTGTGGTCGGATGAAGTTCCACTGGTTCCTTGAGTAGTTCTTCATCTTTGCAAGATAATCGCCATGGAGTCTGGAGCTCAACTATTCCTAACTATCCTAGACCGAGACTTAGTCATAAGTATACTAGAAATCAAGACATATAGTTTTCATCACTAATATTGACAAACATGCTTGAGATAACAACGCATGCGAGTTCGACCGAGCAATGCTCTAATAATCTCCCTCTTTGTTAATTTTAGTGACAAAACTATCAATACATATGGATTACAAAATAAATAAAACTTTGTAGCTTCTCGTCCACATGCTTGATCTCCTTGGTGCTTCAACGTTACTTGAAAACTTCGTCTTTTCCAAGTACTCCCATGATTCCATAGATGTTCAATTCAGCATCATAGTTGTTGAAGTTCCGTAGACATAACAATGAGAAAACAAAAGCTCTCGATCATTGTTATACAGTGTCATAGTATTATTACACAACATCAAAGTTCTCATATCACAACTTCGACAACAATACTATGGTGATATGTATCACTCCCCCTTATTCAATACTTTCGTCTCAGCATGAAAACCACTCCCCCTTACATAATGACCCGTAAAGCACGTAAATCATATGTATTTGTAGTGTGAACTACACATTAATTCTCCCCCTTTTTGTCAATAAAATTGGCAAAGGTACGAAAACGGGATCCTAATGAAATTTCCACGAAGACGCTTCAAGACCAAAGAAAAGTACATATCAACTTTTTTAGATGCAATCATAAAGCCGAGGCTAAATGCATTCTAGTTTATAAAGATACAAGATAACCCCTAAATAATTCCACAACCGCACTCCCCACAAAGATATGGAAATTAAGCACAAGTTCAAAAGAACTCTCCCCCATTTGATGTCATTCCCAAGAGAACAACAAGAGCGACATTTCTTTTACAAGAAAAGAAGGATTTTATTGGACACCAAAAACCATAAAGAAATGATTTTCTATATCCAAAATTCTCAATTAAACTAACCACAAGAGAACCCATGATTAATTTAATCGTAATACACAACCAAAATAACCACAAACGAATCTATGATTAATCTAGTTGAAAATGCTCGACATAAGAGAGCTTACAAAGCTACGACTAAGTTTACCATAAAAGAATGATTAACTCAATCGTCTTATACTCAACACAAGAAAAACTTATGAAGCATTGCAATATACACATAAAATATGGATCAGGGAATGATCAATACTGCAGCATATATAAGGATTCATTCTATTTTCCATCACTATTTGCACAATGACATACAATAGACATAATCCTTGTAAACAAAAGATTTTAACCTATCTCCCATCAATAATTGACATAATAGGCTTAACTTTTGTTTGTCAAAAGTTCATCGATCTTGTATCAATAATCGCATATCGACATATAAAAGAGATAACTTTTGACATCATATGTGACAATAATAATTCACGGATGCAAACAGACATATCCCATAACATATTGCAATATATAAAACCATAAAGATTAATACTGCAAAAATCATCTTCCAAACAATTTTTTAGAATTTTAAATAAATAAACCTAAAAAATAAAGATGAAAAACAATGGACATAGGTATGTGTACTCACAGTAATGGCTATTCCAAACTCTAGTTATTCTTCCTAAAATATAAGAAATAAATTCTCATAAGAAGACTTTCTAGACATTATAGAGATTTCTCAGAGCATCTACTGAGAATTCCTTCTCATTATTGAAGAAACTATTGATTATAGGATCATTCAATTCCTCTAGATCTTCAGAAATGTCAGTTAACTCACTAAGTTCTCTTTTTAGTTCACACAAGGTGTTCTTGGTTAGAGACAAAATTAGTTCATAGTGAGTTATCTTTTCCAAAGAGGAAACGATTTTAGATTTTAAATCATTTCTCTTGTTGATGAAATCTTTCACCATGCCTCTAAAATTATTATCATACTGACAAACAGATAAGAGACAGTTAGAGGAAGAACCTTCTCCATTTGGTTTCTTTATCCTTGAAGAAGAGATTCCTTCACAAAGACGCACATTAACTGCTTTAACTGCATCTCTTTTTGTGATCCTTCTAGTTACAGGATCCATGAGACTGTATCTTATGACAAAGAATGAGAATGGAAGGATAAAGAAATAATACACGGATTTATGAACTCAAAAACCCTAAAAAGACATTGAATAAGTCTTTTAAGATTTGTTATTCCCTTTCCATCTTTTTAGAAGAATATTTTCTTAACAAATATAAAAAGTTTTGCAATCACAACGACTTGAGCCATTTTTAGTCCAATCCTCATCTTTCCCAAGCTAAAAATGAGGATGCAAACGTCACCATCATTAGTTGGTGACTGAGTGAGCTTTATGCTCACACCTCTTATTTTTTCGTGGCTTATCACTGTTTGTTGTGTAAACGGATTTCTTACCTCGTCTAGATCTCAATTTCTTTAAAAGAGCTTGGTTTTCAGGACCTAAACTCATTTTCTTCATGTTCTCTTGAAGTATGGTGATTTTCTTATTGCTCCTTCTGAATCTCCAACAAGAGTTCTGATCATGCTTTGAATGTCCACAAAAAGAACAAATCAATGAGGATTTTTCGTCTTTATGTGAGTTTTTCTGTTTAGCACAACAACCAATAATCGTTGTTCCTTGATTAGTTGGAAAGGAAAACTTTGAGCTTTGAGTTTTGCTTTTGAATCCTAAACCATTAGTGTTTCCAAAGGATCTCTGACCAAATAACATTGCTGCAATTTTGTCAGAGCTTCCAGATAACCTTTGCAGTTCATATTTGAGAGTATCAATCTCTTCTTCCTTTAAAGACATGGTTTTGACGAACTTATTATTAAGACGCTCTATCTCAATATTTTTCGCCAGGAGCGATGATTCTACTTGCTTCAAGGAAGCCTTTAAATGAAGGTTCTCTTGAAGAATCTCTTTATTCAAGAGATCAAGAAAATTTGTGTCATACTCAAGTTCTGAATCAGAAGTTGAAGAGGAGAAAAAATATTTTTCAATTGAATCATCTGAAGCAAAAACTGAGGATGGATATTCATCACATCTATCCTTCCTTTTTATCAAATCCTTGACCTTTCTGATTATCAGTGATTTATCACGATCAACATGATTGGATCAACATTCATCAGCCCAAGACAAGTGAGAGGATACACTTGTCTTGGTCACAACATTGAACGCAATTGTTCTGCTAGTGTCGAGATCAAGAATTTTTAACTTTCCTATCAGAGAGTTTCTGGAAAGTATATCAAGGTTATTTCCCTCAACAATGGCATGCTTGTTAGAATCGTATCTAGGTGGCAGCGATCTGAGAATTTTCATCACAATGTCCTTTTCAGGAATAGTCTTACCCAATGCAAAAGATGCATTAACAATTTCAGACACTTTGTGATACGAAGGTTTTTCCACACGGAATTAAGGTTTTGAAGCCTAGCTTCCTTTTCACTGGTATTTCCTTCGAATACGGTTTCTACGATATCCCACGCATATTTAGACCTAGTGCAATTTGACACATGATGCTGAAGATTTGGGGTAATGGCGTGTATGATGGCATTCAAACCGTCGGAGTTTTGCTTTGCAGCAAGTATCTCAGCAGCATCGTATTCGCCAATATTTTTTGGAACATTAACGTTACCTACTGCAACAACGAGAGCATCATAGCCATTAACAACATATACCCATAATTGAAAATCACGCGCTTGAAGAAACGCTCACATAGAAATTTTCCACCATAATTAATTAGATCCATCGAGGATTGGTGGTACGTTAATAGAGATAGCACCTCTGTCCATAGAGTCAGATCGCTACAAACACAGACTTTTGAGGTCTTGAACGTGTTTGCCTGCTCTGATACCAATTGAAAATGCGGGGGTCTAACAAACTCACCCAATATTTCGATTAACAATCTGTATGGACTAAATCCAATATACTTTCTAGAGAATCAACTAGACAGTCAGACTCAATCTAGAGAAAAGTATATCGAGGAGTTAATATCTCTCTCTTGATTTGATTTTACTCAAGCAAATAGAAATCTGCGAGTCTTTATCAAATACAAGGATAATAAACTTGGATGGTACCAAAGACCAATATCCAAGGATCAATCAATTTCCAATCAACAACCAAAGGTTGGATTTCACAATTGATCGATACAAACGCACAACCTGTGATATTTCAATTATATAACAAAATATAATGCGGAATAGAAATAACACAGACACCAGAAATTTTGTTAACGAGGAAACCACAAATGCAGAAAAACCCCGGGACCTAGTCCATATTGAACACCACACTGTATTAAGCCGCTACAGACACTATCCTACTACAAACTAACTTCGGTCTGGACTGTAGTTGAACCCTAATCAATCTCACACTGATTCAAGGTATAGTTGCGCTCCTAACGTCTCTGATCCCAGCAGGATACTACGTACTTGATTCCCTTAGCTGATCTCACCCACAACCAAGAGTTGCTACGACCCAAAGTCGAAGACTTTAGTAAACAAATCTGTATCACACAGAAATGTCTACAAGGATAGATACATCTGTCTCCCACAGATAAACCTAAAAGTTTTGTTCTGTCTTTTGATAAAAATCAAAGTGAACAAGAACCAATTGATAAACCGGACTTATATTCCCGATGAACAACCTAGTATTATCAATCACCTCACAATAATCTAAATCGTATGGTAGCAAAACTAGATATTGAAGAATCACAAACGATGAGACGAAGATGTTTGTGATTTCTTTTTATCTTGCCCTATCGGAGATATAATCCCAAGTCAATTATTCAATTGAACTCGTACGATAGAAAATGGCAAGATTTGATCGCTCAACTACAAGATAAGTAGTTTCGTCTGGCTTCACAATCTCAATAAAGTCTTTCAGTCGTTAATCGATAGGGTCTCGAGAATAAACCTACGATTAAAGGAGAATCGACTCTAGCAAACCAACTAGTATCACACAGGAGGTGTGGGGATTATTTTTGCACAGTTGCTAGACGTCTCCTTATATAGTTTTCAAATCAGGGTTTGCAATCTAAGTTACCTTGGTTACAAAGCATTCAATAATTAGCGTTAGATGAAAAACCTGTTTATCCAAGCTATCTTACAACCATTAGATCGAAACTTAGCTTGTCACACACAAATGAAATGTATTCATTTAGGTTTGAGTAATCGTACCTAAACGTGTACATTGGTGGATTCACAAATAGTTGACCAATGGTTAGCCATATGAGTGCTTTCATATTAACCGCAGTCACCTTTCTCATAACTAGTTCAAATGACTCAAAAGAACTAGTTCAAGAGTTGTTCAATTGCTTAGGTCTTTATACATAGACACAATTGAAACAAAATCGATTTGATTCGTTTGAATCAATTCATGAACAATATACCCACGGTTTGCAAAGATTGCATTCCTTATAATTTATTGTTTAAGTCCATGAACTACCGATTTGAGAAGTAACTAGCTTGGGTACGCGTAGGGGTATGCGTACCTTAGCTACCGGATTTTGAGTTGGTTTTAGTTTCCAAACTCAGCAGACTTTTTCGGGTGAAAAAGTTCTGCCAGTATGCGTACGGGTACGCGTACTGATGGTGACTGGTTTTTTGAGTTCGTAAACTTCAAACTCAGCAGAATTTCACGGACGTGAATTTCCGCCAGTACGCGTACGGGTACTCGTACCCAACCTGTTTCCTTCACCAATACTGCATGCATACATATGCACACACTTGGTTTCCGGCACATGGATTTATACACTAATTTGCGAACACACTATATGCTTACATCCATAGGTGGTTACATATTCTCAACTCTACATTTCAATCGTTGAAACATTCTTCTATAATGTTATAACAGTCGTTAGACATAAAGAATCGATTATCGTCATCAAAGCTATTTTCAAGATTGAAACGTCATCATGACTTTCGTCATGGGTAAAGATGAAGATGGTTAAAGCAAAAGCTTACCAACACATATTTCGAGAAAAAGATAGGCGAGTAAACTCGGCTCGAAATAACAAATGTGTATGTATGAAAACTATCATATTTATACGACTTTTGTCTCAAGAGTAGGAGATACAGTAGATAGACTTTTGAGGGACAAGATGAGTTCTTCGTCTCCATATACCTTTTGGTCGGATGAAGTTCCACTGGTTCCTTGAGTAGTTCTTCGTCTTTGCAAGATAATCTCCATGGAGTCTGGAGCTCAACTATTCCTAACTATCCTAGACCGAGACTTAGTCATAAGAATATTAGAAATCAAGACATATAGTTTTGATCACTAATATTGACAAACATGCTTGAGATAGCAATGCATGTGATATTTTTCCACACCAATTTACAATTACCTTCATCCACGTGGCTGTATTAGGTACCATTGGATCTCGTTTAAGATGATACAATATTGACCGTTCAGATGTAACGTTGACCGTACACATGTAACGTTGGGAGATTTTCATCGGAGAACCTATAGACACGCCATATAGCGTGTCTTTATATGATATTTAGCCACGCCAATTTATATCTGCTTAATGTGTCTTTATGTAATGTTTAGCCACGCCAATTAATCTCGAAGCGTGTATATTACGCGTGTGACGCCTCTAAGCCGTTCAGATATCGCGCATCTAAACCATCCACCTGGCACTATCCAAATTCTCTTATATACTTTATAAATTTTGGTTAAATCTGAAATTCATATATGCCAAAAATTCATATCATTATTAATAACACAATAAAAAATGTTGAGCTTTGGTTTAACAGTTTGCAAAAAAAAAATTTAAAGAGCATTTATCCAAAAATCATCAGTTTTTCTTCAACTTTTTTGATGGTGGTGTCTCTGCATGAAATGGATCAGGTTGTGACATTCTCGACGCGCCAAACCTTGTCTTCCTCTGTTGCCCATCTGAAAGTTGGTATGCCTTCTGCACAGTTGGTGCATATAACTTTCTTTGCGCCTTTTTAGTCTTCTGAGAAAGCTTTTCAGAGGCTGCATGCATGACTCCCCGAATGTGGATTGACTGCTAGGTGCTCCTCATTCAGTTTATCACTGTCCAATTTCTTCTCAAAATCTAAAACTGGTTCTGGTTGCTTATGAGGTTTTCCATGTTGTGGAGTTTCCTGTAGAAAGAGATTAAATGTATTATATATATATATATATATATTCTAAATCCAAGGTGAATTCGTCTGTCATATGAATTATTCGTATGTCATATGAATTCTCAACAAGAGACAGACAAAAGTTGTTTTTCCAACAATGTGATAAAGCAAACTTCACTGAAGGCCGCAAAATTTTTCACAGCTGACGCCCATAATAAAATCCGTAACCAAATATCAGTTTTATAATTTACACTGGCATTCATGTTCCATTAGGTGTTAATATATTTCTATCTCGTACTTATTCTTTAATCAAACTGAATACACGATTGATTTACGTAAAACAATTTATATACTTGATTAACAAATCAAAAGAGCTAAGAAACTAACCTTGTCATCAGAGATGGAACAATTATCTTTCGGCCATGCCACAATATCATCTTTTGCTTTCCCTAATAACTTAAACTCACCACTTGGTTCCGTTAACACGAATGATGGATCTATGACCTCCAGAATATTGGCAGCATAACAATGTTCAGGAAGCTCTTGTAGATGTATTTTCTGGTTAGGCACCTTAGGAAAAATACTGCCTCTATCAACGACGTTTCCCCTAGATCCATTCCAAAAGTCGTATTTTGCTTTCTGCGGAGATACGACATATGAACATCATATAAAAAGAAGATGCTAGGATTAGCAATATAGATTTACGAAGAAAAATAATAATAAAAAAAATACTCCGTTAGATGTCTTAGCCATAGGTTCTGCCATAGATGTGCACGACTTCTCTAGAGATATTGAAGGATTTGGTTGGGAATTACTAGTAGAGTTCTGCATAAGATTAGGAGACTGCTTCTTAGACCATGAATGCGAAGACACTGATGAATTGAATAGGTAACAAATATACAAGGTTCTCCAAAATATACCCTAGCATCCGTGATTCATATAGTTGATATCATATTTTAGACATATGGTTTAAGATCATGTAACTGGTTTAAGACAACAAACTTACTAATTTTAGTTTTAATCCCGAGTAATGTGGGAACTTGGATTGTGATATTGCCTCTGTTCCCTTCTCCAAATTTTTCTTGCAGAGGAAATGAAAATAATTTCATTAGTATGCTGGGATAGAAAATAAGAACGAAACACAAATTAGAAAAAGCAATGTGTATTCCATACCTTAAATATAGGCGATTCTAGTACGTACTTAAGGTATTCGTCCCAGTCTTCTTGGTCCATTACCGTTTCGTACTTTCTGGGGAAATTTTTTAGTTTGTCCGGTCTTTCCAGAAAGGGTTTTACATGATTATTGTATAATTTCCTTCTGAAATCCCGCAGCTGAACAACTAGACGCTTCATGACCGCTTGCTTATATTCATGGGGCACCTCCTAATGAAACTGCAATAACAACTAATTTATGTTCATCACAGACTCACAGTTCGACAACAAAAACGACGAATTGATAACCGCATATGCATACCAGAATTTCCTCCCACATATTTTGTTTTGTTGTTGCAGGGACTTCCTTCCAACATAAATGTTTTATGCCAACCATATCACGGGCCAAATAGCCTAGGTAACTACTGAATTCAATTCTATGGCCACCATCAGAATCCACTTCATCATCCCATTGGTCCTCCTCTGGGGGCACGTTGTAATCATCTTCTGCCATGACAAAAGCTGTGTAGGTACGTGCATCTCAGTTAATAATTTGAGCTTATTTTGGAAAATATTAGCTAAACCTAACAGGATAGGCTACATGTGTTACACCTCTTTTCTATTGTATGAAAAGAAAACAAACATGAACTCATTCATGCATGTAACTTGAGGCTAAAACATCACTGCAACACACAAAATATCCTCAGGAATATTGTGTTATCACAAAGCGAAAGGTACCGGTTAAACGGTCTTATATAACTTTTTGTTACAAAAGCCAAGAGTACTAAAGCACCCCATAATGATTATCCATTTTTAGCTTGAAGATGATAGTCAAATTGGCCAACTAGCAACATGGTATCATTAAAAGTGGCAACTTAAAATGCAGACGTTACAGGCTCGCCAAGTAACAGAGACTCAAATGATTAAATCTTGAGAAGCCTTATATATATATATGATTGACACAACATCGTCCATCAAAGTAGAGTTATATCTAAATCAAACCCAAACAATAACAAAAACCCTAGAAAACAATTAACATCGTTAAGTTTTGTAAAACCTAACTAACTAGTAAAGCCTAACTAAGTAGCATGAAAGAAAGATCCTTACCTAAATCTTATAATAGTTCATGCATGTAACTTAAGCCTAAAACAGTATTGTTGTAACAAAATAAAATCACCTCTCATCATCATTAACTTGTTCTTTGATACAGCCGAATAAAAACCCTAGTCACGCTTTAACTAGTAAACATATAAGATCTAACATCTGATTCCATGAGATCGAACAAAAAATCTAACATCAGTTTAATATTCATTCGATAATGGGTTGTATAAATAATACCAACAACAAAGATCGAGTCTGAAAAGGTTCCTTGTAAAGATTAGAGATAGTAAAAATAGAGTAAAAACCCTAATCATGCTTTAACTAGTAAACATATAAGAAGTAATAGAATAAAAACCCTAAGCATGCTTTAACTAGTAAACCTATAAGATCTAACATCTGATTCCATGAGATCGAATAAAAAATCTAACATCAATTTAATATTCGGTTGTAGAAATAATACCAACAACAAAGATCGATTCTGAAGAGGTAGGTTCCTTGTAAAGATTAGAGATAGTAGCAAAATTATGATTTCAAAGAGAGAATGAATCGAGTAATAAAACTGAAAAAGTTGATCGAACTCATCTTTCTTTTTCTTTTTGGAGTTTAACCAAACCATCAGGCGGGAATTGATTTTCCTTTTGAAATCATCCCGCCCAGTAAAATTCATTTTCATCGCACACCAAACAAAAGATTTTTGGTGTCTTTCTTTTTTTATTTCCAAATTTTTGATGTGTGACTAATATGGTTGTTTCCTTTATTTTATGAGAGAATATATCGTAGACAATTATGATAAAATTGTTTCCCAAAATTTTCGAAATTTAGTTTCCTATCTCTAACCAACTCGAGAAAAGGTCATAGAAAAAATTACTTTCCTATTTCGAATAATATTTTCCTTAAAATTTTTAACCTGGGTTGTATCCTGTATTATTCTTGGTTTAGGGAGGAAACGTATGAATTATTAGTGGCACCTATGTAGGAAACGTATTCTTCTAATCATACAATATTTTTTTTTGATAGGAAAGAATAAATATATTGATAAGCAAGCTTATATATTGTTTATATCCTGTTGAATCAGAAGATTGATCCATACAGACAGATTATTAAACCAACAAAAGCAAATTGTTTGAGTTCTTGCTATAGAGTCTGCAATATGTTGCATCCCTATGGGCATAAGTGCAAACCCAAGAATCAAAATAACTTAATATAACTAATGCATCATGGATTAAATTATATGTTGTCCATTTAACTTCTGTAGCCTTCCCATTCACAGCTGCTATAACATTCTGACAATCTCCTTCCAAGTGAATTTTTCGCCACCCCTTACTGTGAGCCCATTGTACCGCTTCTAGGAGAGAATGCGCTTCAGCTTGCTCTGGATCAATGGCTAGAGATGCACCTCCTCGCAGTCCATGGTTGTTTCCTGCAGAATCTCTACAAATCAGTCCCCATCCTGATAATACAGTTTTATCAATATATGAAGCATCAAAATTCAATTTGTATATATCATCTATAGGAGCCTTCCAGTTCTTACCAATTATTCTCAAAGCACTCTTGCTACTAGTTTGCATACTTTTAGCCCTTTTCCAGTCCTCAATCTGCCTGACAATATTGTTTATAACAATGTTACTGTTAAATGGCTTGTTTTCAAAAACTGTACCACATATAGCCTTCCAGGTTAGCCACAAAATGAAACTGGCACTCTCATACAGACTAAAATCCTTGGGCATACCATTGTTTGCCTTTAGAAAGAAACCACTTATCCAATTTTGTAAGTCTAGACCCTGGAGGATAGTAGATAATATAGAGTCTACTGAATCCCATATATGTCTGACATGATGACAATCAAAGAACATATGTTGAATAGTTTCAGGGTTACCACTACAAATAGCACATCTACTATCTTTATGTTTAGTGAACCTAGCAAGTCTATGTTTAGTAGTAATGCAACCATGTAAGAATTTCCATATAAAATACTGAATTCTGGGAGGTAGCTTATATCTCCAAAAGGATTTCCAGCAGATGTCTAAGTTGTTCTTAGTTGGCTTAGTAGCTAAGTTTTCATTCAAGATGGCATTGTAAGAAGATTTTATAGTAAACATTCCATTGCTGGAAGGCTCCCATCTCATCTTATCTTTACCTGCAATAGGAATTCTTATGTCAGTAATCCTTTTAACAATATCTTCATCAAACAAAGCATTCAAAATATCAGAATTCCAAGACTTAGAGTCTTGGTCAATGAGCTGATTCACAGTTTTCATATTAAAAGAGCTAAAATGACTATCTGGAGGTCTGTGCATATTTGGAATCCAAGTATCTTTCCAAATTTGCACAGAAGTACCATCACCTATCTCCCATATGTAGTGTCTTTTAATTATATTCAACCTGTGCATATGCCTTGCAAAATCCAAGACCCCTGTTTGTTCACAATATCAGTTAAAGGATTAACAACATGAAAATATTTTTCCTTAATAATAACAACCCATGGTTCATCTGGATTGGTAATCAATCATACAGTAAGCTACTAAAGATAAATAAACTAAACCCATCCATTTTCATGTTCATTATTTCCAGAAAACATAAAAATTCAGCGTGAATCATTCATCACATAAATGTCAACCTATCTATCAATGTAAAAAGCATGCATCTAGTGCAGTATTTAAAAATACGTAAACTAAAAGTTCACACATCAAAAACCCTGTTTAAAAAAGCAAAGAACTTGTTAGATGAGCATTTATCCAAAAATCATCAGTTTTTCTTCAACTTTTTTGATGGTGGTGTCTCTGCATGCAATGGATCAGGTTGTGACATTCTCGACGTGCCAAACCTTGTCTTCCTCTGGTGCGCAGCTGAAAGTTGCAATGCCTTCTGCACAGTTGGTACATATAACCTTCTCTGCACCTTTTTAGTTGATTAAGTTTTTGATTGTTGTTGTAGTAATGAGGTTCAAACTCTCGGACTTGTGAAGATTAAATTTAAAGATTTAATAAAACTATATACAAAAATATTAACAAAGTGGGCGAGAGGTAACCAAGACACTAGAATCCACTATTACACATGAATGATGTCAAATATTTCATAACTCTAATTATCCTTTTAATCCTTTATTTCTTAATCCACGAATAATCAAACATATTCTCGAAAATTAATTGTATCCCTTAAGCATAGATTATCTAACCAAAGCATAACCTATCTAATTGAATCACAACTAATGAAGAAAATTATGTAAACTTTTAAGAACTCTGCAAAAACAGTGATTGAGTGAATTATAATTAAATATTAGAGAAAATGAAATAGTTACCCATTGTTCATGTGTGAATAGCTTCATCCATTGCTTTGGTTACGAGAGAATTAGCCGCTCATCATGTTGGAAAACCTCTCAAAGAATTTCATTGATGCTCAAAAATGGTTTACAAATGATGAGAATATGAGAAATACAATAAAACCAGAGAACTACGACCCTCAGTGACAAAATAAGACTGTTACAGCTGTGTCGCAAACGTTGTGGCAAATAAGACTGCCTGATGTACGACCCAAAGGTGTGAGTCGTTATTACTGTAGAAAAACGACTGCTGGTGCAGGTCCGTTCTTCGTGTTCTTCATGTTCATCATCAGCAGCAGCAGCAGAAACCGAGTTTGGGAAAACTCGAATTTCTTCTTCTCTGGCTCTCCTCAGCCCCCCCAGACTCTCGAAACCTCTTCTATGAGTCCCCAGCACTCTATATATACTCCACAGGATCAAGAAGTCTCGCTATAACTCGAGATAATTCTCTCTTAACCCGGTTTGATGAAAAATATTCTGGGAATATTTTCTTCCCTGATTTAGCTTCTCACGCGTAGATTTCCATCCTGGTCACTCTAGAAATGTTTACAAACGACCCACAATGTTGCTAGATCCCTCATGCATGAGCAGAACACGCTCAAATCTTCTCCAATCCCGTGTTCAACCCGTGTTTCCCTGTTTTGCATTCCGTGAATTATCCAGCTAATTCTGGCCAAATTTGATCGAACCAAAAGCCCAAAACGTGTTTTCTAGGACATATCACAACTTCCTACCAAAAATCAGCCATTGAATCACCCTAGAACACGTTCAAAAATTCCAACAAAACATCTGCCAGTTGATAGTATTTTTTCCCGCCAATTTTTGGTTTTTGAATTTGGGAAGAAGATGTCCCCCCCAACCAGAACTGGGGTGCGAATAGAAGCTTCCTTTGGGGTGACCTGGGGTGCCCCTTAGTAATTGAGGTGCCCCTTATCCAACGGTGAGAGTCCGAATAACACGTGTCCTCCGAGGCTTTTACCAACTTTTCGAGCCGAATTTTCCAAAAAATGTTTATTTTCCAAAGGTGCCTACAAACACATAAAACACCAAAATTAGTACAAACTCGAGTGCCAAAAATATATAGTATTGAGATCAAATTAAACATAAAAATGTGTCTATCAAATACCCCCAAACTTATTATTTGCTAGTACTCGAGCAAAATTTATTTTTGAAAAGATAAAAAGACTACACTTAGCACGTGCAGCAGGCCGTTAAACCGCTAGGTGGCCCTAGCGGCGGAGTGTTGTCTCCGGAGGGTTTACCAGAGGTGTACCCACAAAACCTTTTCTCCTAATTGGTCACAAGTATCCAAATATCTATGAGGACATACATATTCTCAACCTATCTCCAAGTAAGTAGAATGCCAGAGAAATTAAAGGTGTCAACTCTAAAGCTGACTGAAGAAAAGGGGAGACACATCCACACGACTGCTAGATAAAGAGATATCCGCTACACAGCTAGATAAGCATTGTAAGATGCGTCCGCTGCTTTACAGCTGGATAAGATTAGGAGAGAGATAAAAATGAGAGGGACATCTGCTACACAGCTGGAATAATTACGTGTGATGAGTTAAGCCAGTGCTAGAAAGATTTTGTGCCAGATTGAAAGCAGACTAACAAAGCAACCAAAATGCATCTTTCTTCGACTCTCTCACAGTGCTCAGTAGAAACAACGGCTTCTTCGGTCTTCAACGTTGATGATAAACTCTCGAACCTCATAGAACCTTGACAATTAACTCTTCTCTTCGATTTCTTGCTTGACTTATAAATTTCTTCTTCCCTATGGCCTTATTGAACAAAAAGAACGTAATGATGTTTCATTTTATTTTTTATTTTTTATTTTATTTTATTTTATTTTTTATTTTTTTTTTGAAAACAAAAAAAATTACAAGACAAAAATTTACATGGCCATGAGAGAAGGACTTTCAAAACTTGGATCTTCGCAACTTGTGATGTCTTGGTATCATGGATTCTAACAACTTATATCATTTGCTCTTATAACTTCAACTTTGATTTTTGAATTATTCTCTTCTATTGTTGCTTCTAAACCTAAAACGTCTTCAACTTTCTTCATAGATTTTGATGTCGCTCCTCTTGTTGATGATGATAAGTTTCTACTGAGAGAGAGTCGCAATCCAGTAACTAAGACTACATTGTGAGGTTGCTTTGTCTTTCTGGAATTTCCCTGACCTACTTGACTTTCCATCATGTATGGTTAGGTCCATCACGGTTACCCTCTAAAAGGAACAAGTTCTCTCCTGAATTTCAAGGATCTCAATGTCTTTTTCTCTAATGTCTCAATAAGTTGTTATCTCTAGCATTCCAATTTCTATCTTTTCGGTGAGAAACAATATGTAAACTTAGCTAACCGGATACCATGTAACGCTAGAAGTTTCAAAAGTGCAACTAAAAAGTTTCTCCCATACCCCCAAAATTAAATCTAACATTGTCCTCGATGTTCTAAAGATAAAATAAAAGCATGAACAAGGAGAAACTGTTACCAATGAAGCAAAAGAGATAAGGAAAGATATTACCATGTCGCATGAATATTGGGTTACCTCCCAAGAAGTGCTAAGTTTAAAGTCTTCAGCCAGACTAAGCAAGGATTAGTCACCACGTAGAATCATATAATAGTAGCCGGAATAACTGTGGGTCATCTGGATCAAAAAGTGTTAGCCACAAGAAGAGGAAACTGCAACAGACCAAGAAGATACCGAACATACCCTTGCTTAAGACAACTACATCTAGTTGTGGTTCAGGTTCAGGCTCTATAAAAGGGTCTAAATAAAAGGTTTTCATCGGTTGGATTTCCTCAAAGCTAAGACCCGGTTCAGGTATTAGAGTCTGGAAAAACTCAACTAAGAACTTAGAAGCACATAACAACAACCTGAATAATTGGGATCCTCTGAGTCAATTAGATTAGACTCACAAAGTTGACCATAATAATGGTCATTCTTAAGAAAATGTGTCGACCCTAATATCCTAAAGTAATTAGGTTTAGTCTCAAAACTTAATATCCGACACATCTGAAAATCATATGTTCCCACAATTGTAAGAAAAGTTTTTGGTGGGAAAACAAAGTCAATCTTGGTATCATATCCTGGGTTAACCATATCAACCAGAGGATGGGTTTCTAACAACTGAGCTTCTCTATGGACATCATTAGGTTCGGGAAAACATGTATGAAGATAATCTTGTAATATGGTTGAGGCATAAATGTCAAGTCCTACACGAGGGAACTTTCTAAGAGTTAAAGCACATGAAGAATGATAATCACCCCAAACTTAGAGTTTTCTGTGTCTCTAGAAAGACTAGTCACAACTTCCCTAATTTCTAGGTCATCAGATTCCTAGAAATGGTCAATTGATTCTTCTAAGTCAGGTTCATCCTCACTCATCTCTACGAGTTCATCTTCTTCGTCTAAGACTATTGTTTCTAAATCGCTAGACTCTAAAACATTATTCTCAGAATAAACTCGTTCCTCTAAATCATTATCGGCTTTGTAAACAGGAAATAATTATTAAAATTCTCGTCTAAAACGAGGGTATCTCTAGTCAAATTCTCTTCCTTTTGAATAGGTGAATAATTATTAAAATTATTTGGATTTGAACTAGAAATAATATTATCATTGTAAAGCTCAATTGGAGTAACCATTTCCTGATCACTATTCCTACATAAGTATGATTCTCCATTAACACTATCCTCATCATAATAACATGAAAAAGATCGAACCTCATCAAAACAAGTAGTGCTACCAATTCTAACCTTGTCATCTTGATTATGAAAATAAATATCCTCATTTTAAGGGTATTATTGGAAACACTATATTGGAAAGTAAGATTATTTCGAGCAAGCCTTTCGTTCATCTCAGCCATCACTTGAGGGATTCCTCTATAGAAAGTTCACTCATTATTGTAGTTCTTTCGTCTAGAATTACATTATTCATCTCAGCTAACTTACGCGTCGACTCAGATAACTCCCTGAGGGACTCTTCTAAAGGAGGAATAGGAACAGAGGGATCATAAAAAGGACTATTTTTCAATAGTTTGATTGTATCCTCTAGAGACGAATAACTAGTACTATAATCTTCTTGCTCGTAAGACTGATGCATCTGTGGATAGTAATTGGACTCACCATGGTATGAACCATATCCTTCCAAATGATGGCGTTCCCAACCACTATTCCCAACATGGTCATAGAAAGGATGATGTCCATATTCAAATTCAGGTCGATAATCATTGTATTGGCTTCTATCATACCAGTTCGACATTCTTAATTGCAAGGGAATTCTACACAATCACAAACAAGGCTGACTCGACCAAATCAAACCTATAAAATCTAGCAAACAACAAGCATGATGGCTCCACTTAGATTGTTTCTAGACAAGCTTTTAATCCTTCGAAAGGGAATTCGTTACAATTTAAGAAAACCCCTCTGGAATCAATCCGAGTCAAAGTAAGTTGAATTGAGGCGAGGGAAGCTCAGTGGAGCTTTGATACCCAAGGCCTCACCGATATCACAAGGCGGCGCAGTCACGCATTCAACTCACAGAAACCATCATGAACTTCGAAGTATGTTAAAAGAGTAACCAATATTTTTCGAACGACTTTCCTATTAAGCTCGTTACCTTATAGGTCTCGTTCTAGTCAAAATTTTAAGCTTAGGTTCGCGTTTGGTTTCGTTTTCCTAAGGCGGGCAAGAAGGAAACGGTGATGAAATCCGAGTCCTTATCTTAATTTGGCCAGGCCTTGCCCTTTACTAGGAAATTAAAACAACTGTATTCAAATCCTCAGCATATATTCACCTTAGGGCATACAATAAAACTGCTGACAGGGGATTCGCGGGTGTTTCGAAAGCTTACCTCCCGTACCAGACGGGCGAAGAACCGCTGAAGTCGACTCAGGCCACGACTCCTATGTCATGTGCGAACCCGAGGGGCCGAGACGATATTGTAATCGTCGTCCTTCCCTACAAACAGTTTTATATTTAATGTACCCTTCCTTAGGGTTTAAAAAAATAATTGTCCAAGTCCAAAGTCCAAATAAAGTGCAAAAGAAAAGAAAAAAAAATAATAATTACAAAAAATGGAAGGTCTCTAAAAATAAAATAAAATAAATTCTCTCTCTCTTTTTTTTTTAATTTTTCTTTCGCTTGTTTTTTTTTTTGCTTTGTCTTTTTCCTTCTCTTTTGGCTTTAAGCTTTGATTCCAAGTATTTAGTATCCAACTTCAAACCTGTAATACAAAGACACACCCAAACAAACGTAAAAAGAACAAATGAAATAAAAAAAAACCTAAAAATTCTACCTATGCACAAATCCGCGTCGGCGGAGCCAAAATGATTAAGTTTTTGATTGTTGTTGTAGTAATGAGGTTCAAACTCTCGGACTTGTGAAGATTAAATTTAAATATTTAATAAAATTATATACAAAAATATTAACAAAGTGGGTGAGAGGTAACCAAGACACTAGAATCCACTATTACACATGAATGATGTCAAATATTTCATAACTATAATTATTCTTTTAATCCTTTATTTCTTAATCCACAAATAATCAAACATATTCTCGAAAATTAATTGTATCCCTTAAGCATAGATTATCTAACCAAAGCATAACCTATCTAATTGAATCACAACTAATGAAGAAAATTATGTAAACTTTTAAGAACTCTGCAAAATCAGTGATTGAGTGAATCATAATTAAATATTAGAGAAAATGAAATAGTTACCCATTGTTCATGTGTGAATAGCTTCATCCATTGCTTTGGTTACGAGAGAATTAGCCGCTCATCATGTTGGAAAACCTCTCAAAGAATTTCATTGATGCTCAAAAATGGTTTACAAATGATGAGAATATGAGAAATACAATAAAACCAGAGAACTACGACCCTCGGTGACAAAATAAGACTGCTGCAGCTGTGTCGCAAACGCTGTGGCAAATAAGACTGCCTGATGTACGACCCACAGGTGTGAGTCGTTATTACTGTAGAAAAACGACTGCTGGTGCAGGTCCGTTCTTCGTGTTCTTCATGTTCATCAGCATCAGCAGCAGCAGAAACCGAGTTTGGGAAAACTCGAATTTCTTCTTCTCTGGCTCTCCTCAGCCCCCCCAGACTCTCGACACCTCTTCTATGAGTCCCCATCACTCTATATATACTCCACAGGATCAAGAAGTCTCGCTATAACTCGAGATAATTCTCTCTTAACTCGGTTTGATGAAAAAATATTCTGGGAATATTTTCTTCCCTGATTTAGCTTCTCACGCGTAGATTTCCATCCTGGTCACTCTAGAAATGTTTACACACGACCCACAATGTTGCTAGAGCCCTCATGCATGAGCAAAACACGCTCAAATCTTCTCCAATCCCGTGTTCAACCCGTGTTTCCCTGTTTTGCATTCCGTGAATTATCCAGCTAATTCTGGCCATATTTGATCGAACCAAAAGCCCAAAACGTGTTTGCTAGGACATATCACAACTTCCTACCAAAAATCAGCCATTGAATCGCCCTAGAACACGTTCAAAAATTCCAACAAAACATCTGCCAGTTGATAGTATTTTTTTCCCGCCAATTTTTGGTTTTTGAATTTGGCAAGAAGATGTCCTCCCCCCTAACCAGAACTGGGGTGCGAATAGCAGCTGCCTTTGGGGTGACCTGGGGTGCCCCTTAGTAATTGAGGTGCCCCTTATCCAAGGGTGAGAGTCCGAATAACACGTGTCCTTCGGGGCTTTTACCAACTTTTCGAGTCGAATTTTCCAAAAAATGTTTATTTTCCAAAGGTGCCTACAAACACATGAAACACCCAAATTAGTACAAACTCGAGTGCCAACAATATATAATATTGAGATCAAATTAAACACAAAAATGTGTCTATCATTAGTCTTCTGAGAAATCTTTTCAGAGTCTGCATGACTCCCAGAATGTGGATTGAGTGCTAGGTGCTCCTCATTCAGTTTTTCACTGTCCAATTTCTTCTCAGAATCTAAAACTGGTTCTGGTTTCTCATGAGGTTTTCCATGCTGTGGATTTTCCTGCAGCAAGAGATTAAATGTATTATATATATATATATTCTAAATCCAAGGAGAATTCGTCTGTCATGTTAATTCTCAACAAGAGACAGACAAAAGTCATTTTTCCAACAATGTAATAAAGCCAACTTCACTGAAGGCCGCGACATTTTTCACAGCGGACGCCCGTAATAAAATACGTAACCAAATATCAATTTTCAAATTTACACTGGCATTCATGTTCCATTTAGGTGTTAATATATTTCTATCTCGTACTTATTCTTTAATCAAACTGAATACACGATTTATGTAAAACTATTTATATACTTGATTAACAAAGCAAAAGAGCTAAGAAACTAACCTTGTCATCAGAGATGGAACTATTATATTTTGGCCATGCCACAAAACCATCTTTAGCTTCCCCTAATAACTTAAACTCACCACTTGGTTCGGTTAACACGAACGATGGAACTATAACCTCCTGAATATTGACTGCATAACAGTTACTAGGAAGATCTTGTCCATGTATTTTCCGGTTAGGCACCATAGGTAAAATACTGCCTCTAGCAACGACGTTTTCCCTAGATCCATTCCAAAAGTCGTATTTTGCTTTCTGCGAAGATACGGCATGTGAACATCATATAAAAAGAAGATGCTAGGATTAGCAATATAGATTTACGAAGAAAAAAATCAAAAAAAAAATACTCCATTAGATGTCTTATCCAGATGTTCTGCCGTAGATGTGCACGACTTCTCTAGAGATATTGAAGGATTTGGTTGGGAATTACTGGTAGAGTTCTGCATAAGATTAGGAGACTGCTTCTTAGATCCATCAAAAGGGTTGCTACGTGAAGGAGGCTTCCGCAGAGAAGTAGTTGGTTGTGAATTACTGGTAGGGTTATGCATAAGATTAAAAGAGTTATTAGTTACTTTTGAAAGTTACACATGTTTCTATTTTCTAGGTTCTCTAATTTACACTTGGATCGGTGATTCATATAATTGATAGACTGGTTTATGTATATTCGACTTACAAATCAAACAAGCCAAGCAACTAACCTTCTTAGCAGGATCGGTAAAATGAACACCATTCTTTGGCTAAGGAATCGCTTTTCCAAAAGTTTTCCCTAATGTTTCCATACCATCAAATCGTGCGGGTAGACAGAAATTCGGTTTTATTACTTCATCAATCAGGATTTTGTGGCAATCAACCTCCAACCCATCCTTTCCATGTAATTGTTATTTTCCTGTTAACAGAAAAGCTCTACCTCTAGCAAGGACGTTTGCCTTAGACAACTCGTCAAAAAGGTTGCACCTTCTACCCTGCGGAAATATATGCATATGAACATATTCAAGCGAAAACTTCAAAACAAATTGAGATTTAAAATGCATGTAAAAATAAAACAGATACCGGAGAAACTGCTTTAGTTGTCGTGATCTCAGATTGGCTCCGACTAGGTGGATCTTTTGATGTCACATCCAGAGTATGTTTCCCCGAATTTTGTTGACTTACCTGCAACAATAGAGTAGTATTCCATATTCGGGTGACAAATATGCCATATTCCACCGTGAATGCGAAGACACGGATGAATAGGTAACAAATATACAAGGTTCTCCAAAATACACCCTAGCATCCGTGATTCATATAGTAGTTGATAGCATATTTCAGACTCATATGGTCTTAAGATCATGTAACTGGTTTAAAACACATACCTTCGGAACTTTTTCAGATATTGCGATGCGAGATTGGCTTCCGTTGAGTAGATCCGGTGATTTCACAGCCTCAAAATTTTTCGGTTAACTTACCTGCATCAGAAAATTGAAATGAAAGTTGTACCTTGTTTTTGCAGTGAAACCATTTAAGAAAAATGCACAAATGACTCACAATCAAATAGCTAACCACATATCTCGTTCTATAAGGTTCTCTAAAATATACACTAACGTCCGTGATTCATATAGCTGATAACATATTCGTCTCTTATATCAAACAAGATATATATATATAAAACTGGTTTGTGTAAAAACACATCCAATGAGTTAATAAAGCAAACAAGCATAGCAACCAACCTTTTGATCCAAGATGGTTTGATTTGATGGCCAACAAATTTCAGCATCACCAACATCTTTTAAAGTTTGTATCCCAGAAGATGTGCCAAAGGGTAATTTGATGGTTTCATTTAGTACTTCACTAACCATGACACTATAGCATGTAACCTCACCCATCATTCCTGAATTCATTTTATAAGATACCTTCTTTGAAGAGTAAGCTCTACCAATGGCAACAATGTTGTCCTTTTCTCTAAACCAAAGTTTGCATCTTGTGCCCTACAGAAACACAAGGCGCATGAGAGATAGTAAATAGAAGATTCAAAATTTAAACGCGTTGGAAAACCATACATCAACGGTAAATTTTTCATGGCACATTCTGAGATTCCCCAGTGGATGAAGGAGACGAAGACTTATTTTTTGATACTAAAGACGGCTGGGATTCAGTAGAAACGGTCGGTGTTTTAGTATAAGGAGAGACCCGCTTCGCTGGACCCTTTGGTGCTTTCAGATGACTTCTGCGGACCGGCTTTCCCATGTTTTTTTTGAAGTTGCTTAACTGATTCTGGACCTATGTTATTCTTAGATCGATTGGTGTCGTTGATAGGTCCTGCATCCTGTGACTATAGTTGAACACATTGTTTGAAAAAATCAGATACTGTCTGCCAATTTTTTCAAAAAATTACACAATCTAATCAAAACTCGGTTCACTTACCTCTCCTCCAGACTTGATGATACTGTTGCCCACAATTTTCGCAATGTCGACTCCTTGAGATAACAAGTTACCCGTCAATCTCTGATACACATTTTTAGTAGACTCTAATTCTTTCTCCTTAACTTTCAGCTTTTCACGCAGTTCATCGTTCTCTTTCGAGTGTCTTGGTTTTCTTCCATTTGGAAAGTAAAGGGTTGCCGTCACTCCAAAGCCAGCCCCCTTGACACTTCCACCCTTATCCGGTCCGATCGCAACTGTTAGGGCATCCTCGTTATGACCAACCGTTAGAGTTACCTCTCGAATCATCTTCCGCTTCTATTCCTGTTCAAATAATGTGTTAAAGTATGATTTAAACCTTGCGCAATTACTGTGCACTTACTTTGGTTAAAAACATGAGGACTGTAAAGTTTCTGTTTTCTCACAACTTCAGATGTCTTCTTCCTGACAAAATCATCTGGAACAATTACGTCTTTGTTTTCGCGTGCTCTTGCCCAAATGAAGCACCGGTCTTCAAGATCTTCTTCGGCAACATTTCCGCTTTGGACCTAGTAGTTACCAGAAACAAGTAAGGATTTACATCCGCACAGATATTAACTGTGTAAAACAAAAAACCTATTTCAAAGCGTCTAATGTGACAAAATTACAGGTTGGTGTAAGAGGACACATCCATATATCGTTTTAAGTTTCTGCATATATGAGACACGCAACACGACATACAAAACAGAAGTATCTGATATGGCCGGTTTTACTGTGCACTGTATAATAATTAAGACAACAGACTTACTAATTTTAGTTTTAATCCCGAGTATCCTCCTCGTCCCGTCCGATGTGGGAACTTGGATTGTGATATTGCCTTTTTTCCCCTCTCCGAATTTTTCTTGCAGAGAAAATAAAAATAATTTCATTAGTATGCTGGGATAGACAATAAGAACGAAACATAAAATCAGAAAAAACAATGTGTATTCCATACCTTAAATATAGCCGATTTTAGTACATGATTAAGGTAATTGTCCCAGTTCTCTTGGTCCATTACCGTTTCGTACTTTTTGAGGAAAGTTCTTAGTTTGTGCGACATTTCCAGGAAGGGTTTTACATGATTATTGTACAATTTCCTTTTGAAGTCCCGCAGCTGAACTGGTAGACGCTTCATGACCACTCGCTTCAGCTCATGGGGCACCTCATAATGAAGTTGCAATAACATCTAATGTATGTTAATCACAGACTCACAGTTAGACAACAAAAACGACGAATTGGTAACCGCATATGCATACCAGAATTTTCTCCCACATATTTTCTTTTGTTGTTGAAAGGACTTCCTTCCAACATAAATGTTTTATGCCAACCATATCACAGACCAAATAGCCTAGGTAACTACTGAATTCAATTCTATGGTTACCAATAGGCCGGAACATTTTGTCAAATTCAATATCTCTTCTTTTGGCATCTTTTATCGAGAAGTCTCTATGCAGCTTCAACATTCTTGTCATTCCCCTCTCTTTTATGATCACTTCTGTAGAGTCTTCTTGTTGTGGCTGCTTTTCTGCTTCTGTAGAATTTTCCAATTCTTTTTCTTCTAACACCTCCAAATTATCATTTTCAGAATCTTCTGACTATGTAAATAACCGAGGCAACATATAAAACCATGTGATGTTTAAGTAAAAACAAGTAAGTACAAAGTTTTGCACATTACCTGTTAAGTCTTCAAATCTAGCAGTGTGGAGCATATATCCACCATCATCGTCATCTGATTGTACAATATCATCATGACTCTCATCTAAATCCATCGTTTCTTCATCAGAATCCCCCTCAACATCTGATTCCCTCCATTGGTCGTAATCATCATCTTCTGCCATGACAAAAGCTGTGTAGGTACGTGCATCTCAGTTAGGAATTTGAGCTTATTCTGGAAAATATTAGCTAAACCTAACAGGATAGGCAACATGTGTTACACTTATTTTCTATTATATGAAAAGAAAAAAAACATGAACTCAACGATGCATGTAACTTGAGGCTAAAACATCACTGCAACACACAAAATCTCCTCATGATTATTGTGTTATCCACAAAGCGAAAGGTACCGGTTAAACGGTCTTATATAACTTTTTGTTACAAAAGCCATGAGCACTAAAGCACCAGATAATGATTATCCATTTTTAGCTTGAAGATATAGTTAAATTGGCCAACCAGCAACATGGTATTATTAAAAGTGGCAACTTAAAATACAGACGTTACAGGCTCGCCAAGTAACAGAGACTCAAATGATTAAATCTTGAGAAGCCTTGTATATAAATATGATTGACACAACATCGTCGATCAAAGTAGAGTTATTAACTCTCAATCAAAATTCAACCCAAACAATAACAAAAACCCTAGAAAAAAATTAGCATCGTTAAGTTTTTTATTTTATTTTTATTTTGTAAAACCTAAATAACTAGTAAAGCCTAACTAAGTAACATGAAATAAAGATCCTTACCTAAATCTTATAATAGTTCATTCATGTAACTTAAGCCTAAAATATTATTGTTGTAACAAAATGAAATCACATCTCATCGTACAACCCGTGATTGTCATTAACTTGTTCTTTGATACAGCCGAATAAAAACCCTAATCATGCTTTAACAAGTAAACCTATAAGATCTAACATCTGATTCCATGAGATCAAACAAAAAATCTAACATAAATTTAATATTCATTCGATAATGGGTTGTAGATATATTACCAGCAACAAAGATCGAGTTTAAAGAGGTAGATTCCTTGTAAAGATTAGAGATAATAATAAAATAAAAACCCTACTCATGCTTTAACTAGTTAACCTTTAAGAAGTGATAGAATAAAAACCCTAATCATGCTTTATCTAGTAAACCTATAAGATCTAACATCTGATTCCATGAGATCGAACAAAAAATCTAACATCAATTTAATATTCATTCGATAATGGGTTGTAGAAATAATACCAACAACAAAGATCGAGTCTGAAGAGGTAGGTTCCTTGTAAAGATTAGAGACGATAGTAGTAGAATTATGATTTCATAGAGAGAATGAATCGAGTAATAAAAACTGAAAAAGTAGATCGAACTCATCTTTCTTTTTCTTTTTGGAATTTAACCAAACCATCAGGCGGGAATTGATTTTACTTTTGAAATCATCCCACCCAGTAAAATCCATTTTCATCACCCGCCAAACAAAAGATTTTTGGTGTTTTTTTTTTATTTCCGAATTTTTGATGTGTAACCAGTATGGTTAGTTTCCTTATTTACGAGAGAATATATCGTAGACAGTTATGATAAAATTGTTTCCCAAAATTTTCGAAATTTTGTTTCCTATCTCTAACCAACTCGAGAAGGGGCTATAGAAAAAAAGTACTTTCCTATTTCGAATAATATTTACCTTAATAATTTTAAGCTGGGTTGTCTCCTGTATTATTCTTGGTTTAGGGAGGAAACATATGAATTATTAGTGGCACCTATGTAGGAAAGATATTATTCTAATCATACAGTAAGCTAATAAGGATAAATAAACTAAACCCATCCATTTTCATGTTCATCATTTCTAGAAAACATAAAGTTCAACGTGAATTATTCATCACATAAATGTCAACCTATCTATCAGCGTAAAAGGCCTCCATCTAGTGCAGTACTTAAAAAATAAATAAAACCACCACTGAAAACAAAATGGTCATCAAAACCCTGTTTAAAAAGCAAAGAACTTGTTAGATGAGTCTGGTTCTTTGTCAGATTAGTCTGGTTCCTCATTCTCATCCAATTCCACGCAAAGATCATTATCATTAACATCGTCGTATAACAATACTTTACTTTCAATAGCACTTTACTTGTTCAAACTCGTATTTTTGTTAAAAGTATTGGCAAGGAGATAATAAGATCAGAACTAATGTGATAAATTGATTCTTATTGTTTACAGGGAGGGGGTACTGTATTTTTCTACATTTCCTCCGTTCTTTCAGCTAATTATATTTATTTTTCAAAAGAATGCACACCTCATAAATAAATAAATAAATAAATTTGTAAAAGTATATTGCATTCTGTAAACTCTATGAACTTGTAAATAATTATCTGATTTATTTCATGATTCCAATACCTAAATAATAAAAGAATTCATAAACATCACCTTCTTCTAAATGACAAAATTAACAAACGAAACAAGAAACGAAAAAAACTTTCAAAGCGTCCACAAAATGAAATCGATAAATCAAACCATATCATCAAAAAAAAAAACATATCAAATGAACCATCCCCCATCTTCAAATAAATCTTCTTGCAATGCTGAGGTGAACCTGATCACTCCAACCAGCAGGCTTGGGCGCCTTGTCATCCTCAGATTTGTCATTTTCTGCTTCATCAGGCTCCACATGCTTGTTAAGATCATCCTTGTTAAATTTTGGATTATCTGCCATATCCGGAACATCGAGACGATCTTCATAAATAATTGCAATAATAGAAGCAGGAGCATCATCATTTACAGTAGGAACATCATCATAAGTAGGAACATCAACATCCTCAACGCTACTGATTACAGTGTCCAGAGGAACACCAGGAATAACATCAACATAAATAGGAACATCATCATTGTCAACACTACTGACAATAGAACTAATTACAGCGTCGAGAATAACACCAAGAACAGTAGTTATTCCGTCCACAATAATGATAATCCTCAATTTACGAGAACCAGCCATCAGTCGAGGACATTTTTGGATCCTCTGTTCAGTTTCATCTCTACAGTCCCTCTTAGCAGAACTCATTTTTTCCTCTTAGTACTCTATGTTAATTTTTTCTATGTTTGGTGTAATTTATATATATTTCTAAGGAAAACCCTAATTTCTTGGGTTTTCCATCATTATCTTAAATCACCTATTCTTTGGTATTTACATCGAATATTCTATCAATATAAGGAGATATGGAATGAATATTTTCATGTTTATCTAATTTCCTTTTTTATCTAATATACATAACAAACATAACAAACTAAAATGAATTATGATCTCATGAGATATATAGAATGAATATTTTCATATTTATCTAATTTCCTTTTTAATTTAATTACCTAGGTCGGTTGGGGTGGCCCGGCCGGCTGGACCATAGGTGTAACGCAAAAAAAGGAAAAAACCAAATGTTGGCTAGTTAAATAATGACCCAACATTTAGCGGCAACACTTTCATGTTGATGCACGAAATTGAACATTTCAACATAGAAAAAAATCCAAACACCAAAACAAAAACAAAAAAATACAAGGGAAAAAAAAGCAACATAAATAACACAAGGAATAAATTGTACATTTCAGCACAAAAAAAAATCCAAATACCAAAAAAAAAAAA